>NW_024871310.1:180000-385591 GCF_019054845.1 Dipodomys spectabilis | reverse complement strand
TGTTTTTTGTCATTTCTTGTTATTGTTTCTAACATATTTATAATGTTCCATGTGATTTTTGTTTCTTTGTATGCTGTCCCCCAAAAAAACAGCATAACCCCTGTTTCCAATGTTTTTGATGTTAGTGCCCTCCATCTTGTATATACACTTCTCTAGTTTGGGGAGGAAAGGGAAAAAACAGAATACTTAAATGGGAATACAGGTTGACCCATTGTAACAATGAGATGCACAAGACACTGTTGAAAAACAAACTTTACAATTTAGGCGGGGTTCGGGGGGAGTGTATAGGGTAGTTTTGAAGCTAAGAGGTTAGGGATGGTAGGGGACATATAAAGGAGGAGGTAACAATGCTTGATAGAAAATGTATGCTTTACTTTGCTCATGTAACTAACCCTCTGTACAGTATTTTTAAAATAAATATAAAAAATAAAAGAATAAATATACTTCAAAGGTAGTCTGTGTGGTGGTTGGAGGCCAATGATACAGAAAAACTTACAAGGATTGAATACTGGAAACAAATTACCTAAAAACTGAAATGATCCTGAGTATAATCTTAAATGCTCAGTTGACTGAATTTTGTGTTTGAAGCCAACCCAGACAGGAAAGATGAGACTTTTATTTCCAATAAAGGTGCAAAAAAAGATACTACTGGAGTTGTGGCTAAAGTGGTAGCCTTGAGTAAAACTGCTCTGGGACAATACCCACAGCATGAGATCAAACCCAAGACCAGCTCCCAGTCACTTATAAAAAAGGTTGTGTGTCTGTGTGTGGTGGCAGATTCTTTTACAAGTTTGATGATAGAACAAGCATTTCAACAATGAGTCATGGTGTCAATATTTACCTCTTTAGTAATTGTTTTCATAGTAATGTGTGCTTTATCTCTTCTATAACAGGTTTTTTTTCTGTGACTGACTGTAAAACTGCCTTAATCAAACCCTTTTTTAAATCAAAATATCTTATTGGATACTGCTGAATAGGAAAGTCAATGATTATTGTTTGGAAGAAAAGAAAGCAAAATCAGATGGGAGAATTGTAGAAGTTAAATCTTGAAGTGCTTGACTGATATAAGCATTGCCCTTGTAAAGGTAGTCAAAACCTTACCAATGCTATTTTAGAGAAGTGCTAGGGGCTAGAGGCATGGCAATAGTAGTAGAACAACAACTGGGTAAAAGTTGTTTATTTTTCATATGGCCAGGTGTTCAGATTTGGTTGATTATTAAAGCTTTTGACTAGTTTGAAAGGAGTCAAAAGTTTGAGCCATCATAAAAGATGATACCAAAGCTCAAATTCATGGGAACCAGTGGTGGGCTGCCTATCCAGTGTGCTTATTCAACTTCGACATGCGACAGCATGCCTTCTGCAGGAGTAAACTTTGCCTTGCTGAGATGGTGTTTGTAGAATACCTTAATTGCCCCTGGTTTTTCCAACACAGATCTTCTGTGCCATTCATGAGGGATCTTAGGAACCCCTCATAGGACACACATCCAGCCGCCCTGTTGAGCCAACCTCCTGGATGGCCTAAACATGCCATCCTTGGTAGCTGATAATGGAACTAGGTATAAAGTTAATCTGCAACATAAGTAAGAGCCACAAACAGGCACCCTCAGAAGCAAGCAACCTCATGCATTGGCCTTGGTAGAAAAAAATGAAACTATGTATCCTGTTTTGGTACTTGTGTCTTTGTAGGGATGGTGTATGAGAGAAGTGTCTTAGATTCAGGCTCTTAAATTCTTTCTGTCTAAGAGTCTTGATCTGCAAATTCATTTGTCCAGCTAGGAAGAGTGAAAAGTTGGAGATGGAGTCATCTCTGAGAAAAATCTCTAATTATGGAGTTGAGAAAAGGGAGGAACAAGAAACACAGACTGAAGGGCAAAGTGTACCAAAAAATCTTACTCCCATTACAGCATGTCTCTGTGATTTAAGAATTGTAAACCTAGGAATCCCAAGAAAATTGGAGCTAAAAAGCCTCCATCATACATTGTAGGGAAAGATATGAAAATATGTGTTAAGGCTGATTTTTATTTTTATTTTTTTTAAATTTTATTTTATTTTATTTGAGAACATACTGTACAGAGGGGTTACAATTACATGGGCAGGATAATGCATACATTTCTTACCAAGCATTGCAGCCTCCTCCTTTGTTTACCCTTCACCTCCCTTCCCGGCCTCCCCCCTCCCTCCCAACCAATCGTACCCCCCCTCCCCCCCCACCGACATTGTAAAGCTGGTTTTGACATGACATTTTGTACTTCTCATTGTTGCAACAGGTCCACCTGAATCCTTAAACGCCTTGTTTGTCCCCATCTCCTCCACATGTTATACTGACATCAAATATAGTGAAAGCGGGGGTTACACTGTGGGGGAGGGACATACAAAGCAACAAGGAAATAATCTTATAAATGCGTTAGAAACACATGCATGAAAGAAACAAAAACATTAAAATACATATTTGAGGTTTTCTTTTCCTAACATCACATTATCTGACTTTTTCCGCTTGACTCATACCTATACTAGATATTGCAAATAAGGGAAACCATGGGACCTATGTTTCTCTGGGCCTGGCTTACTTCACTTAATATAATTTTTTCCAAGCCTTTCCATTTCCTAACAAATGGGGAAATGTCATTCTTTCTGATGGAGGCATAGAATTCCATTGTGTATATATACCACATCTTCTTGATCCATTCATCTACTGAGGGGCATCTGGGTTGGTTCCATGTCTTAGCTATGGTAAATAATGCTGCAATAAACATAGTTGTGCTGGTAGCTTTAGTGTGGCCTTGTTTGTGATCATTTGGGTAAATGCCCAAAAGTGGGATTGCTGGGTCGTTGGGGAGCTCTATATGGAGTCTTTTGAGGAACCTCCATACTGCTTTCCAAAGTGGTTGAACAAGTTTACATTCCCACCAACAATGAAGTAAGGTTCCTTTCTGTCCACATCCCCTCCAGCATCTGTTGTTGTTAGAGTTCTTGATTTTTGCTGTTCTAACTGGAGTGAGATGATATCTCAATGTTGTTTTGATTTGCATTTCTTTTATGGCTAGGGATGTTGAACATTTCTTCATGTGTCTATTGGCCATCCTTCTTTCTTCTTCAGAGAAGCTTCTCTTTAAGTCTTTCGCCCACTTACTTATTGGACAGTTGTTTCTTTGAGGATTTGTTGTTGGGTGGTTTAATTTTTTGAGTTCCAAGTATATTTTAGATATGAGACCCTTGTCCGTTGTATGGCTAGTAAAGATTTTCTCCCAGTCCGTGGGCTTTCTATTGATCTTGCTAGCTATGTCATTTGCCCTGCAGAAGCTCTGCAACCTTATACAATCCCATTTGTCCAGCCTTTCTTTGATTTGTTGTGTTTCCGGGTCTCTATTCAGAAAATTTCGGCCTGAGCCAAGGAGACCCAGGGTTTCTCCTATTCCATCCTGTAATGTTTTCAGAGTGTCTGCTTTGAGTTCAAGGTCTTTGATCCATTTGGAGTTGATTCTGGTGCAGGGTGATATAGAAGGATCTAGCTTTAGTTTTCTACATGTAGTTAACCAGTTTTGCCAGCACCATTTACTGAAGAGGCTGTCTGTCTTCCATTCTATTGTTTTAGCTCCCTTATCGAAGATTAGATGGCTATAGGTCTGTAGGTTCATTTCTGGGTTTTCAATTCTATTCCATTGGTCCTGAGGTCTGTTGTTATGCCAATACCAAGCTGTTTTGATTACTATGGCTTTATAGTAGAGTTTGAAATTTGGTATTGATATTCCTCCAGCAGTGTTCTTTCCGTTGAGGAGCGTTTTTGCTATTCGGGGTCTTTTATTGTTCCATATGAATTTTTGGATTGCCTCTTCTATTTCCTTGAAGAATGAGGGTGGAATTTTGATAGGTATTGCGTTGAATTTGTAGATAGCCTTGGGAAGTATTGCCATTTTCACGATGTTAATCTTTCCAATCCAGGAGCATGGGAGGTTTTGCCATTTTTTAAGTTCTGTGTTGATTTCCTTTTTCAAGATTTTAAAGTTTTCATCATAGAGGTCCTTCACTACTTTAGTTAAGTTAATTCCTAGGTATTTTATTTTTTGTGGGGCTATTACAAATGGAGTTGCTTTCCTAATTTCAGCCACACTTTTCTCATTGTTGGCATACAGAAAAGCCATTGATTTTTGGGGGTTAATTTTATAACCTGCTACTTTGCCAAAGTTTTGAATCAGCTTGAGTAATTTGGGAGTGGAGTCTATGGGATTCTTTAAATACAAGATCATGTCATCTGCAAAGAGGGAGAGTTTTATTTCTTCTTTCCCTATTTGGATCCCCTTTATGTCTGCATCTTGTCTTATTGCTGTAGCTAGGCATTCTAATACTAGATTGAAGAGAAGTGGAGAGAGTGGGCATCCTTGTCTTGTTCCTGAGTTAAGAGGAAATGGCTTTAGTTTTTCACCATTGAGTATAACGCTGGCTGTAGGTTTGTCATATACAGCCTTTATTGTATTGAGGAATGTTCCATGGATTCCTAATTTTTCCAAAACCTTCATCATAAAGGGGTGTTGGATCTTGTCGAATGCTTTTTCTGCGTCTATTGAGATAACCATGTGGTTCTTATTCTTGCTCCTGTTGATGTGATGAATAATATTAATTGATTTGCGTATATTGAACCAGCTTTGCATCCCTGAAATGAATCCTGTTTGATCGTGGTGTATGATTTTTTGGATGAATTGTTGAAGTCGATTGGCCAAAATTTTGTTGAGAAGTTTCGCATCAATGTTCATCAAAGAAATGGGTCTATAGTTCTCTTTCTTTGATGAGTCCCTGCCTGGTTTTGGGATGAGGGTTATGATGGCTTCATAGAATGTGTTCGGTAGTGAGCTTTCTCTTTCAATTTCATTGAAGAGTTGGAGGAGAATTGGTGTGAGCTCTGCTTTGAAGGCCTTGTAAAATTCCGCTGTAAAACCATCTGGTCCTGGACTTTTCTTAGCTGGGAGGTCTCTTATTGCTGTTTCTATTTCAATGCTTGATATGGGCCTGTTAAGATAGTTTACCTCATCTTGGTTTAGTTTTGGCATGTCAATATTTGCTAGGAAGAGGTCCATTTCTGTCAAGTTCTCAAACTTATTAGCATAAAGTTTTGAGAAGGATTCCCTTATAATGTTCTGAATCTTGCTTGTTTCCGTGGTGATGTTTCCATTCTCATCTCTGAGTTTATTAATTTGGGTGTGTTCTCTTCTTTTTCTGATAAGATTTGCTAAGGGTCTGTCAATTTTGTTAAGTTTTTCGAAGAACCAACTCTTTGTTTTGTTGATTCTTTCTATAGTTTTTTTGGATTCTAATTCATTTAATTCTGATTTAATTTTGATTATTTCTTTCCATCTACTGGATTGGGGTTTATCTTGCTGCTCTTTTTCAAGGAGGTTTAGATGTGTCATTAAATTGTTAGTTTCAGATCTCTCCAATTTGTTGATGTAGGAGCTCAGAGCTATAAACTTGCCTCTGAGTACTGCCTTTGCTGTGTCCCAGAGGAGCTGGTATTTTGTGTGTTCATTTTTGTTGAATAGCATGAACATTTGAATTTCCTTTCTAATCTCTTCCATGACCCACTCATGATTCAGCAGTGTGTTGTTCAGCCTCCATGTGATACCGGACTTTCTTTGGTGGCTTTTGATGTTGAGTTCTAACTTTATTCCCTTGTGGTCAGAGAGAATGCAAGGTATAACTTCAATGTTTCTGAATTTAGACAAGTTTGCTTTGTGGCCTAAAATGTGGTCTATTTTAGAAAACGTTCCATGTGCTGCTGAGAAAAACGTGTATTCTGATGCTGCTGGGTGAAATGTTCGGTAAATGTCTGTTAAGTCTAGTTGATCTATGCAGCTGTTTAGATCTGCGGTTTCTCTGTTGAGTTTTTGCCGAGTTGATCTATCTAGTGGGGAGAGTGGTGTGTTAAAATCCCCAACGATTAATGTCTTTGGATCTATATGGGATTTGAGGGAAAGTAGTGTTTCTTTGATAAATTTGGGTGCTCCATTGTTTGGCGAATAGATATTTAGAATTGTAATATCCTCCTGAAGGAGAGATCCTTTAATTAGTATGTAGCGACCTTCTTTATCTCTTTTCATGAATTTTAATTTGAAGTCTATTTTATCTGATATTAGGATTGCAACTCCCGCCTGTTTATGCGGTCCGTTTGCTTGGTAGATTTTGTTCCAGCCTTTAACATTGAAAATGTGTTTGTTTTTATGGGCAAGATGTGACTCCTGCAGGCAGCAGATAGAAGGGTCTTGTTTTTTAATCCAACTAGACAGTCTATGTCGCTTGATTGGAGAGTTCAGTCCGTTAACATTAAGAGATAGGACTGAGAGGTATTTGGGAGTTCCTGCCATGTTATCTACCTTCTTGGGGGCTGCGAAAACTGGGTTCTTCCTATGGTTCTTGGATTCTCAGTTTGGGTGCAGTTTCTTGGCCTTTATTGCGGTCTTGTTGGTTTTCTATGTGTAGGACATCTTTAAGAATCTTTTGTAGGGCTGGTTTGGTGGAGATGTATTGTTTCAATTTTTCTTTGCTATGGAAGGTTTTTATTTGGCCTTCAGTTATGAAGGAGAGTTTAGCTGGGTACAGTATTCTTGGTTGATAGTTGTTTGTTTTTAGGGCATGGCATACATCATTCCAGGCTCTTCTTGCTTTGATTGTCTCTGCTGAGAAATCTGAGGTGATTCTAATTGGTTTCTCTTTATAAGTGATTACCCTTTTCTCCCTGACAGCTTTAAGGATCTTTTCCTTGTTCTGAGTTGATCCTGTATGGATTATAATGTGACGGTGGGATGTCCTATTCTGGTCTGGTCTATTTGGGGTTCTAAAGGCTTCTTGTATCTGGACAGGCCTATCTTTTTGCATGTTTGGGAAGTTCTCTACTAGGATCCTGTTAAACAGATTTCCTAGACCATTAACTTCTGTTTCTAGGTGTTCCTCTACACCCATTATCCTTAGATTAGGCCTTCTGATGGTGTCTTCCAGGTGTTGGATAGATCTATCATATTTCTTGGACTTGTCTTGGATGGTTGTATGTTCTTTCTCTATAATATCTAGGCTGTCTTCAATCCCTGAGATTCGATCTTCTGCATGGTCTAACCTGCTGTCAAGACTCTCTACTTTGTTTTTTATCTCTTTTCCTTCTAGTTGGTCAGCTTTGATGGCTTCAAGTTCTTTGTTGAAGCTCTGTTTTAGGTCTTGTATGAATTTCTTTACTTCCTTAATTTGGTGTTCAGTGTTTGTCCTCAAATCGCTTAGTTGATTGGTTATGGTTTCTTTGGGCTCCCATTCCTTCTGTTGGGTTCCATTCAGCATTCCCTTTGTGGTCTCCCTGACTTCCTTCAGCTCTTTGTTAATGGATTCCATGAATGCCTTTAGTGATCTTTGTGTGTTCTCTACCTGGTCTCTCAATTCCTGTATTACTCTTTGATTTGCTTCCTCCCGTTCGTGGGATTCCTGCAGATCTCTTTGAGTGTTCTCAGCCTGCTCACGCCATTCCTCCCTTTCTCTTTGAATATTCTCAAGTTGTTCACGCAAATCCTGTATCAGTTTTTGAGTAGCTTCCTCACGCTTATGATATTCCTGTATAAACTTCTGGGATGCCTCCTCTCTCTCCCTATCACGCTCATACAGAGTCCTTTGTACGTTGTCAAACTTTTCATTTATCATGTTTGCCAGCAGTGTTTGTAGAGCTGTTTGGGAACTCTCCTCTGGATTATTCATTATCTGTTCTAACCCCTGATTATCAGGATTGGGAATTGAGATACCCGAATTTGCCATTTTTCTTGTGTTTTTCCGGCTTACTCTGCCCATTTGAGATGAAGATAGCACCAGTTTTGTGCTAGAACACTATCTTAAGGCAACCATCAACCAAAGTTTGCATTTGTACAGTCAATAGTCTACAGATACAATCTAGTTCAACAGATACATCTATTCGACATCAAACAACTATATGTTAAAGGACTTCGAACCGCAGAGAAGAATTTGGAAAGCCAGAAATTATTAGGGTTAGGAAGAGATGTGGGTAAAAAATAGGAATAGATTGGTGTGGGGAGGCACAGGGAGAGTTAACTATGTCCTAATCACAATGCAGGAAATAGGTTGGGTAGGATGTAAGTAGAGAGAGAGAGAAAAAGAAGAAAGGGAAAGGGGAATGAAAAGAGACCAGAAAAAAAATAGAAACGTAAAAATTAATGTTATTTTAGAGATTAAAAGACCATCTATTTATAGAGGAATATGAATATGTTGAGAGAAAGGGAGGGACATAGAGGAGATGAGAAAAACTTTAAAAAAATGCTTAAAATATTGTATAGGTATAAAGTACTGCTATTAGTGAATTTAAGTCTCAGAGGTTTTGAATTGAGTAATAAGTTTGTGGATTAAGTGTGTACACAATGGGGGATAGGGTCTACTGGTTAACTACGGGTTTATCTGAGGATGTGCAGGACGAGAGTTAAGTCACATAAAGATGAACAAAGAGGAAAAGATGGAAAGGATAGGAAAGTGAGAAGAAAAGATCAGAAGTTCAGTAGAGCTAGAAAAAAAAAACAAAAAGATAATTAAGAATGAAAGAAAAAGAGAAAGAAGACAAGAAAAGAAAAGAAAACACACATTCACGTATTCCTAAAATAAAAATTATAAGAGGAGAAGAAAAAAAAAAAAAGTTAATGGAAAACAATTATTTTTTCAGAAGAGGCAAAAATTAAAGATTAATAAAAGTTTTAGAAAAGCAAAAAAAATTTTTTATATATATATAAGGTAACAAAAAATGAAAAAAAAAACAAAACAAGAAAAAGAAAAGAAGAAGAAAAAAAAAGTTCTTTGATTTTTTTTTTTTTTTTTGGGAGGGGTGGGAAGAGTCCTGTATCTCCCTTTTGTCTGTAACCAGAGTCTGGTTGGAGTCTCTGGTCAGCTTGAGGTCCTGTGGCTTGATTGGTTTCTTAAGTCAGTTTGTTGGAACAGGCAGAAAAATGCTCTGCTTTACCCAAGATTTTGAGATCCCCCTCCCAGGTTAGTTTACTGGGAGGGTGATCTGCTTTGAGAATCACAAAAGAGGGGGATGCTGTGATGAGGCTAGGTTCTGGGTAGAGTTGAGGCCTTTCAACGAACAGTAGCTTTTCCCTGGGGCTATTTTGTGAAAAAAAACTCACAGCACCCAGCCTGGAGCCATTCTCAGGGTTTCTGTTTTTCAATTGATTGTGGTGGCTGCTAGAGGGAGGGGCAGCCTCTGGCTCTGGTTACCCGGTGAGGAGAGCCACTCCAATGGCTGGCGCCTGAGCTGGGCGACCCCTCCCTGGATGGAACTGAGTCTGTGAGGTCACCTGACCGCCAAGTTCCTGTGACCTGCCAAATGTCTAGCTCTATTCCAAGGCCTGAGCTGGAGCTAGCGGCTCCTCCGAGCTTTGTCGGTATCCAAGATGGAGATCACCGGTGCTGGGGGGGGAGGGGTGGCCTTCCCTCCTCTGCTCCCAGAGGAGTGAGGAAGTGGGGCTTCTACTCACACGGAGTCATGGATCTCGGGTCGTCTCTGGTCTGCAAAGTGCAGGATGAAGTTGTCCGTTCCTTGTCGGTTCTTGCTGGTGTTGAGTAGAATCCGCTCGTCTGCTGCGTCTGGCTCCTTCGTCCCGGACTGCGTCTCAGGTATGCCTCCGCGGCGGTGGTCGCCGCTGCGACCCTGCCGCCGCAGCGGCAGTTGCTCAGATGTGTCTGCTTGGCTTCCCCTCTCTTGACTAACTCTCTGTCCTGTGATGGCACGCTTGGTGTGATTCTCTGGCTTGGGACTGTTCACTGGAACTCTGAAACTGTTTTCTATGCAAGAGCTTGTTCAGATTCCAGCTTCTCCTCCGCCATCTTCCCGGAACTCTGATTTTTATTTTTGAGCACTAATTTTAATGTTCATTTGGTAAACTAAATCCTCTATAGTCCTGTCTCTGTGTAAATACCCATCAACATGAAATATAAAGTGATTTTGTTTAAAAAAATGACTCAGAAGAAATTATAAATGCAAAAACAATCTTCACAGAAGCAAACTCTCAGAGATATTTCATGACTTTGACAAGGATAAAGTGGTGAAGTTAGTATAAATTTAGAAGTATGACAATGCACAAAAACATAAAAAAGATACTCATATATTTCATTATATAACCCAAAGCAGAAAGCAAATGTTGTTTAGATGATTTTTTAAAACCCACTCTCTCAGGTACTGGGAAGTGGCTCAATGGTAGAGTGCCTGCCTTGCATGCATGAGGCCTTGGGTTTGATTTCTCAGCATCACATAAGCAGAAAAAGATGGAAGTGGTGCTGTGGCTCAAGTGGTATCACTAACCTTGAGCTGAGGGACAGCACCAGGCACCAGAGTTCAAACCCCATGACCAATAAAATAAAAATAAAAAACAAAACAAAACACAGTCTCTCACTTTTGTGCCCTCAACTCTGTAATAACTCTCCTTGAGCCTAGGGCTAATATTTTAGGTGAGGACATACATTAACACTCTTGAATCAGACTCCACTTGATCATTTTTTAAATACATATTTTGTTCTAAGTTTCCTCTTTATAAATTCACATACACCTATAAAAAATGGTGTGGCCATCCCAGTAACCTTCTCAAAGTACTTCCTAATGACAACTTACAAAAAGTTGTATTATATTACAACAAGGAAAACAATGCTAAAAATAAAGAAAACCAATTATGAAATATTAATGAATAATAAAATAAAAAACAAAACAATTACCAGTGTTTTCAGTATTTGAAGTGTACTACAAATTAGATTTTATTATTGTCATATTTCTTTACATTTAACACTGGCTACGATTATGATGTTCCACAAGAATTTTATAGGCTATGAGTAGTGTTTAAAGACACCCACTAAGATTACTATTTATAGTTCGTCTCATAATTTGTATATGGCTTATATCATCATTTGTTCCTCATTAACATATGAAGTAAGGAAGGCCTACAGTTTTAACAGAAACTGTGTAGTTAACATAGTCAACTCTTTATTCTGCTCCTTTACACAAAGACTTTGCAACTTCTCATTACTAAACTTTCTATAAAATCTGAAATGTACATACTTAGTAGTACTTATCTGCTACCATAAATCTTAAATACTTTATAGAAAAGTATTATGACCTTCCAAACAGTCCCAGTTTTTGGCATATATAAGCAAATTCCCAAAATTAAATATATTGAAAACATTAAAACTTTTAACAAACCTTAACACTTGCTGCAGTGTTCATTATGGCAGGTCCCTTGTATAGAATAATTGAATTCCTCCTCCTACACATCTCTTGAACAACAAATATCTGGAATTATTTTGTTTTTGGCATGTCAATCTTGACTTTATTCTTAAATGTGTACTTATGTAAGAAGTACATGGTTCTAAAATTTCACGAAAATTCTTTTAAACTTACTTTTTGTTGAATTGTCTAGTTAAAGAAAATCAATTACAATTTATATATAAAAATGTTCTGTGCACAATTCTGCATCACATACACTAACATTGGAATGATACAGAGAAGATTAGCATGGCCACTGTGCAAGGATGACAGGCAAATTCCTGAAGCATTCTATCGCCCAATTTTTTAGGAAATGGAAAGACTTGGAAAAAAATTATTAACTGAAGTAAGCCAAGTCCAAAGAAACTTAGGTCCCATGGTTTCTCTAATTTTCAATAACTAATGTATGTCTAGGATAAGCAGAAAAGGCCAAAAGTTATGTGTATATGACCAGATAAGATTATGTTAAGGGAAATGAAACCCATGTTAGGGACACAAGTGGTTTTTTTTTTCTTGCTATTGTTTCTCATGTACTTGTAACGTGCAGTGTGTTTTTTTTTGTTTCTTTGTATGTTCGTCCCCCATGCTATAACACCTGTTTTCACTGTATTTGAAGTTGGTGCGCCTACATCTTGTATATACTCTCCTCTAATTTGGTGAGGGGAAGGAAAAAAAAAAACAAAATGATTAAATAGAGATACAGGTATACCCATTGTAACAATGAGATGCACAAGGCACTATGTTGTAAAGTGAACTTTACAATTGAGGCGGGGAAAGGGAGGAGGTTAATGGACTTGTGGAGGTGGGAGGGAAGGGATGTAGGGGAACAATAAAGGAGGAGGTAACAATGCTTGTTAGGGAATGTACTCATTACCTTGCTCATGTAAGTGTTACCCCTATGTACACTATTTTTACAATAAGAACGTATAAAAATGTTCTGAGATGGAAGAGTTTATTTCCTTTATTTTACTCATATAATATCGTTAGCAAAGGAATTCATGCAAAACTCCGATATGAAGGCATTTTGAATACATATGTGGGTGAATGCACACATGTGCTCAAGTACTTGAATGTGTGTTGACGTGCTCAGTGTTTGAAATCAGGGCTTCAAGGTCTTGCTGGGCCTTTTTCCTCTAGATTGATGAGCTACTAAATGAGCTACATCTCCATTCTTGGCCCTATGCTAGTTCATTAAAATTTTTGAAAAATAATCTCCTGAATTTATTTTGCCCTGATTGGCTTCCAACTGCTATCCACAGATCTCAGGCTCCTGAGTAGATATCCAGAGTAGTTAGGATTACAGGTGTGACAAACCAGCAAAAGCTTTCAGAATAACGTTAAAAGTAGAAGAAAATTTACTTCAGAGAGCATGATTTAGCATCTCCAATTTTAAAGCATTTTGGAGTGATTATTTATGATTTTTTTTTCTTTTTGGATACTTATAAGACAGTAGGTGATGATATTTAAAAGTTTTAGTACTTTTTAAAGAGGTTACTGGAATTGTGGGACAGAAGAAATTTGCCTCTCTTTGGACCTCAATGTATAAGCTCAGTTCTGTGCATGATAACCCAGTGTCACCAACACAATCTGTATTGAAGACAAATGTGATAGAAAACAATCACCATGGGCAATATTTACTATGCTATTATTTCTTGGACAATATGAATATTGAATTGAGAGTGTAATAGAATGGAGAGATTTTATCTACCTTTTGTGTATTGCTGAAAGACTTTCGGAAACTTTGACTCATTTCTTTCCCCACTGTGTGTGTCTTTAGGCCGTGCACTTACTGCATTTAATTACAATTTTTCCCAACACTAAAATGGTAATAACATTAACATTATAGCAAATGTTATCTTAAAAATTAAGGGAATAAAACTTGTGAAATACTTAAAATAAACTTCTAGGAATGAGCTTTGAGTTTAGCCAGCAATCTTTTATAAATACTAAATAGAATGTCATAAGTAGTACAGGAACCATTACATGTAGTGAGCAACTAGAAGTAATATCTATTGATCATGCTCTGCTTCCAAGGAAGCCAGGTGGATAACTTCTCATGCTGTAAATCAAACTGGTTATGTTATGTCTTGATAGTGTAAAAATATCAGGGACAGAATGATGAAGGAATATTGTAGACTGAGGTGAAATCCATATGAAAATGTGCAAAACAGATAAAACATAAAAGTATCTGAGCAGTATTTTGTGTTTTACAACATTTAAGTTACATCGCAAAGATAAAGAAGTCATAGAAGAATAAATTCTTTTTTGTTGTCCTATCATAGCTCCTTAAAAGGATGAACTCTTTCCTCATTCTTATACAGGCAACATCGGATGAGAGGAACTGTAGTTTTTTGTTGTTGTTGTTTGCTTCCTTCCATTTGTTCTTCAGTTTGAAATCTGAGCTACTTGACACTGAAAGAAACCAAGGGAAATTAGACAAACAGGCTTTGGAAAGAACAATCAATGTAAAATAAATAAACTACAGCCCTGTAACAGGTCTAACTAAATTGAGTTATATAGTGTCAATTTTTAACAGAAAATGATGTAAGCAATACCATGTTATTGAAAACTGAAAAATGTTAAGAGTTGCTTCATTTTTTTTATTTTCTACTACCTTGAATTAATTATTGATCTGATTTAGCGAGATTAAAGATGAGATTAACCAGAACCTGGATTAAAAATGGACAAAAGTTCTGAATAGACATGTTCTCCATAAGCCCTGAAAATTGCCTGTGGGTTTACAAAGTTGTGTTTAATACAACTTCTATGCTGCCTTAATACTTTTTGAGCAGAAGTCATTAGAGAAATATAATTCAAAATTACTACGAAACAACTTCATAACTATTATAACTCATCAAAAAATCAATGGATCCAGTTATGGTGGTAAAGGCTTGTAATTCCAAGCATTTAGGAGGTTGGATTTAATTCTAAGGCCAGTCTAGGGTACTGCAGATAGTAAAAACCTGCCCTTTATTACCTTTGAATAAACGGTAATAATGTTGGTGAGAGTGTGGAGAAAAGGAAATTTT
This sequence comes from Dipodomys spectabilis, assembly GCF_019054845.1. Taxonomy (NCBI): domain Eukaryota; kingdom Metazoa; phylum Chordata; class Mammalia; order Rodentia; family Heteromyidae; genus Dipodomys; species Dipodomys spectabilis. Next base: position 371,287 of record NW_024871310.1, on the reverse strand, counting down.
CTACACTATTGGTCAAAAAACAGTTTAGTATTCTCGTTGTAGAAAGTAGTATGCAAGTTTCTAAAGAAATCCAAAGTTGAGATATCATCTGATCCACCAATCATGTGATTATTTCTCTCTGCGTACCTCATAAATATATTTGTAGTTCATTGTTATTCACATTATTCACAAGAGCAGCCAAGATATAAGTCAATGTTTAGTGTTCAACTACAGACTAATAAAGCAACTGGGGTACATGCACAAATATCTTTTTCTGTTTCATCTTTAAAATAACAATAGACTGCTCCCATTAGCCACAACTTACAATGACCTGAAAGATGTATTCGAAATGAATAAAAATGTTGTGTTCTGATCTTTGTAAACACACACACATACACACACACACACACACACACACACACACACACACACACAAACTCAAATATTAAGACAGATTTTTTTTTTTTTTTAATTTTATTTTATTTTATTTGAGAACATACTGTACAGAGGGGTTACAATTACATGGGCAGGATAATGCATACATTTCTTACCAAGCATTGCATCCTCCTCCTTTGTTTACCCTTCACCTCCCTTCCCAGCCTCCCCCCTCCCTCCCACCCAATCATACCCCCCCTCCCCCCCCCACCGACATTGTAAAGCTGGTTTTGACATGACATTTTGTACTTCTCATTGTTGCAACAGGTCCACCTGAATCCTTAAACGACTTGTTTGTCCCCGTCTCCTCCACATGTTATACTGACATCAAATATAGTGAAAGCAGGGGTTACACTGTGGGGGAGGGACACACAAAGCAACAAAGAAATAATCTTATAAATGCATTAGAAACACATGCATGAAAGAAACAAAAACATTAAAATACATATTTGAGGTTTTCTTTTCCTAACATCACATTATCTGACTTTTTCCGCTTGACTCATACCTATACTAGATATTGCAAATAAGGGAAACCATGGGACCTATGTTTCTTTGGGCCTGGCTTACTTCACTTAATATAATTTTTTCCAAGCCTTTCCATTTCCTAACAAATGGGGCAATGTCATTCTTTCTGATGGAGGCATAGAATTCCATTGTGTATATATACCACATCTTCTTGATCCATTCATCTACTGAGGGGCATCTGGGTTGGTTCCATGTCTTAGCTATGGTAAATAATGCTGCAATAAACATAGTTGTGCTGGTAGCTTTAGTGTGGCCTTGTTTGTGATCATTTGGGTAAATGCCCAAAAGTGGGATTGCTGGGTCGTTGGGGAGCTCTATGTGGAGTCTTTTGAGGAACCTCCATACTGCTTTCCAAAGTGGTTGAACAAGTTTACATTCCCACCAACAATGAAGTAAGGTTCCTTTCTGTCCACATCCCCTCCAGCATCTGTTGTTGTTAGAGTTCTTGATTTTTGCTGTTCTAACTGGAGTGAGGTGATATCTCAATGTTGTTTTGATTTGCATTTCTTTTATGGCTAGGGATGTTGAACATTTCTTCATGTGTCTATTGGCCATCCTTCTTTCTTCTTCAGAGAAGCTTCTCTTTAAGTCTTTCGCCCACTTACTTATTGGGCAGTTGTTTCTTTGAGGATTTGTTGTTGGGTGGTTTAATTTTTTGAGTTCCAAGTATATTTTAGATATGAGACCCTTGTCCGTTGTATGGCTAGTAAAGATCTTCTCCCAGTCCGTGGGCTTTCTATTGATCTTGCTAGCTATGTCATTTGCCCTGCAGAAGCTCTGCAACCTTATACAATCCCATTTGTCCAGCCTTTCTTTGATTTGTTGTGTTTCCGGGTCTCTATTCAGAAAATTTCGGCCTGAGCCAAGGAGACTCAGGGTTTCTCCTATTCCATCCTGTAATGTTTTCAGAGTGTCTGCTTTGAGTTCAAGGTCTTTGATCCATTTGGAGTTGATTCTGGTGCAGGGTGATATATAAGGATCTAGCTTTAGTTTTCTACATGTAGTTAACCAGTTTTGCCAGCACCATTTACTGAAGAGGCTGTCTGTCTTCCATTCTATTGTTTTAGCTCCCTTATCGAAGATTAGATGGCTATAGGTCTGTAGGTTCATTTCTGGGTTTTCAATTCTATTCTATTGGTCCTGAGGTCTGTTCTTATGCCAATACCAAGCTGTTTTGATTACTATGGCTTTATAGTAGAGTTTGAAATTTGGTATTGATATTCCTCCAGCAGTATTCTTTCCGTTGAGGAGCGTTTTTGCTATTCGGGGTCTTTTATTGTTCCATATGAATTTTTGGATTGCCTCTTCTATTTCCTTGAAGAATGAGGGTGGAATTTTGATAGGTATTGCGTTGAATTTGTAGATAGCCTTGGGCAGTATTGCCATTTTCACGATGTTAATCTTTCCAATCCAGGAGCATGGGAGGTTTTGCCATTTTTTAAGTTCTATGTTGATTTCCTTTTTCAAGATTTTAAAGTTTTCATCATAGAGGTCCTTCACTTCTTTAGTTAAGTTAATTCCTAGGTATTTTATTTTTTGTGAGGCTATTACAAATGGAGTTGCTTTCCTAATTTCAGCCACACTTTTCTCATTGTTGGCATACAGAAAAGCCATTGATTTTTGGGGGTTAATTTTATAACCTGCTACTTTGCCAAAGTTTTGAATCAGCTTGAGTAATTTGGGAGTGGAGTCTATGGGATTCTTTAAATACAAGATCATGTCATCTGCAAAGAGGGAGAGTTTTATTTCTTCTTTCCCTATTTGGATCCCCTTTATGTCTGCATCTTGTCTTATTGCTGTAGCTAGGCATTCTAATACTAGATTGAAGAGAAGTGGAGAGAGTGGGCATCCTTGTCTTGTTCCTGAGTTAAGAGGAAATGGCTTTAGTTTTTCACCATTGAGTATAATGCTGGCTGTAGGTTTGTCATATACAGCCTTTATTGTATTGAGGAATGTTCCATGGATTCCTAATTTTTCCAAAACCTTCATCATAAAGGGGTGTTGGATCTCGTCAAATGCTTTTTCTGCGTCTATTGAGATAACCATGTGGTTCTTATTCTTGCTCCTGTTGATGTGATGAATAATATTAATTGATTTGCGTATATTGAACCAGCTTTGCATCCCTGAAATGAATCCTGTTTGATCGTGGTGTATGATTTTTTGGATGAATTGTTGAAGTCGATTGGCCAAAATTTTGTTGAGAAGTTTCGCATCAATGTTCATCAAAGAAATGGGTCTATAGTTCTCTTTCTTTGATGAGTCCCTACCTGGTTTTGGGATGAGGGTTATGATGGCTTCATAGAATGTGTTCGGTAGTGAGCTTTCTCTTTCAATTTCATTGAAGAGTTGGAGGAGAATTGGTGTGAGCTCTGCTTTGAAGGCCTTGTAAAATTCCGCTGTAAAACCATCTGGTCCTGGACTTTTCTTAGCTGGGAGGTCTCTTATTGCTGTTTCTATTTCAATGCTTGATATGGGCCTGTTAAGATAGTTTACCTCATCTTGGTTTAGTTTTGGCATGTCAATATTTGCTAGGAAGAGGTCCATTTCTGTCAAGTTCTCAAACTTATTAGCATAAAGTTTTGAGAAGTATTCCCTTATAATGTTCTGAATCTTGCTTGTTTCCGTGGTGATGTTTCCATTCTCATCTCTGAGTTTATTAATTTGGGTGTGTTCTCTTCTTTTTCTGATAAGATTTGCTAAGGGTCTGTCAATTTTGTTAAGTTTTTCGAAGAACCAACTCTTTGTTTTGTTGATTCTTTCTATAGTTTTTTTGGATTCTAATTCATTTAATTCTGATTTAATTTTGATTATTTCTTTCCATCTACTGGATTGGGGTTTATCTTGCTGCTCTTTTTCAAGGAGGTTTAGATGTGTCATTAAATTGTTAGTTTCAGATCTCTCCAATTTGTTGATGTAGGAGCTCAGAGCTATAAACTTGCCTCTGAGTACTGCCTTTGCTGTGTCCCAGAGGAGCTGGTATTTTGTGTGTTCATTTTTGTTGAATAGCATGAACATTTGAATTTCCTTTCTAATCTCTTCCATGACCCACTCATGATTCAGCAGTGTGTTGTTCAGCCTCCATGTGATACCGGACTTTCTTTGGTGGCTTTTGGTGTTGAGTTCTAACTTTATTCCCTTGTGGTCAGAGAGAATGCAAGGTATAACTTCAATGTTTCTGAATTTAGACAAGTTTGCTTTGTGGCCTAAAATGTGGTCTATTTTAGAAAACGTTCCATGTGCTGCTGAGAAAAACGTGTATTCTGATGCTGCTGGGTGAAATGTTCGGTAAATGTCTGTTAAGTCTAGTTGATCTATGCAGCTGTTTAGATCTGCGGTTTCTCTGTTGAGTTTTTGCCGAGTTGATCTATCTAGTGGGGAGAGTGGTGTGTTAAAATCCCCAACGATTAATGTCTTTGGATCTATATGAGATTTGAGGGAAAGTTGTGTTTCTTTGATAAATTTGGGTGCTCCATTGTTTGGCGAATAGATATTTAGAATTGTAATATCCTCCTGAAGGAGAGATCCTTTAATTAGTATGTAGCGACCTTCTTTATCTCTTTTCATGAATTTTAATTTGAAGTCTATTTTATCTGATATTAGGATTGCAACTCCCGCCTGTTTATGCGGTCCGTTTGCTTGGTAGATTTTGTTCCAGCCTTTAACATTGAAAATGTGTTTGTTTTTATGGGCAAGATGTGACTCCTGCAGGCAGCAGATAGAAGGGTCTTGTTTTTTAATCCAACTAGACAGTCTATGTCGCTTAATTGGAGAGTTCAGTCCGTTAACATTAAGAGATAGGACTGAGAGGTATTTGGGAGTTCCTGCCATGTTATCTACCTTCTTGGGGGCTGCGAAAACTGGGTTCTTCCTATGGTTCTTGGATTCTCAGTTTGGGTGCAGTTTCTTGGCCTTTATTGCGGTCTTGTTGGTTTTCTATGTGTAGGACATCTTTAAGAATCTTTTGTAGGGCTGGTTTGGTGGAGATGTATTGTTTCAATTTTTCTTTGCTATGGAAGGTTTTTATTTGGCCTTCAGTTATGAAGGAGAGTTTAGCTGGGTACAGTATTCTTGGTTGATAGTTGTTTGTTTTTAGGGCATGGCATACATCATTCCAGGCTCTTCTTGCTTTGATTGTCTCTGCTGAGAAATCTGAGGTGATTCTAATTGGTTTCCCTTTATAAGTGATTACCCTTTTCTCCCTGACAGCTTTAAGGATCTTTTCCTTGTTCTGAGTTGATCCTGTGTGGATTATAATGTGACGGTGGGATGTCCTATTCTGGTCTGGTCTATTTGGGGTTCTAAAGGCTTCTTGTATCTGGACAGGCCTATCTTTTTGCATGTTTGGGAAGTTCTCTGCTAGGATCCTGTTAAACAGATTTCCTAGACCATTAACTTCTGTTTCTAGGTGTTCCTCTACACCCATTATCCTTAGATTAGGCCTTCTGATGGTGTCTTCCAGGTGTTGGATAGATCTATCATATTTCTTGGACTTGTCTTGGATGGTTGTATGTTCTTTCTCTATAATATCTAGGCTGTCTTCAATCGCTGAGATTCGATCTTCTGCATGGTCTAACCTGCTGTCAAGACTCTCTACTTTGTTTTTTATCTCTTTTCCTTCTAGTTGGTCAGCTTTGATGGCTTCAAGTTCTTTGTTGAAGCTCTGTTTTAGGTCTTGTATGAATTTCTTTACTTCCTTAATTTGGTGTTCAGTGTTTGTCCTCAAATCACTTAGTTGATTGGTTATGGTTTCTTTGGGCTCCCATTCCTTCTGTTGGGTTCCGTTCAGCATTCCCTTTGTGGTCTCCCTGACTTCCTTCAGCTCTTTGTTAATGGATTCCATGAATGCCTTTAGTGATCTTTGTGTGTTCTCTACCTGGTCTCTCAATTCCTGTATTACTCTTTGATTAGCTTCCTCCCGTTCGTGGGATTCCTGCAGATCTCTTTGAGTGTTCTCAGCCTGCTCACGCCATTCCTCCCTTTCTCTTTGAGTATTCTCAAGTTGTTCACGCAAATCCTGTATCAGTTTTTGAGTAGCTTCCTCACGCTTATGATATTCCTGTATAAACTTCTGGGATGCCTCCTCTCTCTCCCTATCACGCTCATACAGAGTCCTTTGTACGTTGTCAAACTTTTCATTTATCATGTTTGCCAGCAGTGTTTGTAGAGCTGTTTGGGAACTCTCCTCTGGATTATTCATTATCTGTTCTAACCCCTGATTATCAGGATTGGGAATTGAGATACCCGAATTTGCCATTTTTCTTGTGTTTTTCCGGCTTACTCTGCCCATTTGAGATGAAGATAGCACCAGTTTTGTGCTAGAACACTATCTTAAGGCAACCATCAACCAAAGTTTGCATTTGTACAGTCAATAGTCTACAGATACAATCTAGTTCAACAAATACATCTATTCGACATCAAACAACTATATGTTAAAGAACTTCGAACCGCAGAGAAGAATTTGGAAAGCCAGAAATTATTAGGGTTAGGAAGAGATGTGGGTAAAAAATAGGAATAGATTGGTGTGGGGAGGCACAGGGAGAGTTAACTATGTCCTAATCACAATGCAGGAAATAGGTTGGGTAGGATGTAAGTAGAGAGAGAGAGAAAAAGAAGAAAGGGAAAGGGGAATGAAAAGAGACCAGAAAAAAAATAGAAACGTAAAAATTAATGTTATTTTAGAGATTAAAAGACCATCTATTTATAGAGGAATATGAATATGTTGAGAGAAAGGGAGGGACATAGAGGAGATGTGAAAAACTTTAAAAAAATGCTTAAAATATTGTATAGGTATAAAGTACTGCTATTAGTGAATTTAAGTCTCAGAGGTTTTGAATTGAGTAATAAGTTTGTGGATTAAGTGTGTACACAATGGGGGATAGGGTCTACTGGTTAACTACGGGTTTATCTGAGGATGTGCAGGACAAGAGTTAAGTCACATAAAGATGAACAAAGAGGAAAATATGGAAAGGATAGGAAAGTGAGAAGAAAAGATCAGAAGTTCAGTAGAGCTAGAAAAAAAAACAAAAAGATAATTAAGAATGAAAGAAAAAGAGAAAGAAGACAAGAAAAGAAAAGAAAACACACATTCACGTATTCCTAAAATAAAAATTATAAGAGGAGAAAAAAAAAAAGTTAATGGAAAACAATTATTTTTTCAGAAGAGGCAAAAATTAAAGATTAATAAAAGTTTTAGAAAAGCAAAAAAAATTTTTTATATATATATATAAGGTAACAAAAAACGAAAAAAAACAAAACAAGAAAGAGAAAAAAAGAAAAGAAGAAGAAGAAAAAAAAAGTTCTTTGATTTTTTTTTTTTTTTTGGGAGGGGTGGGAAGTGTCCTGTATCTCCCTTTTGTCTGTAACCAGAGTCTGGTTGGAGTCTCTGGTCAGCTTGAGGTCCTGTGGCTTGATTGGTTTCTTAAGTCAGTTTGTTGGAACAGGCAGGAAAATGCTCTGCTTTACCCAAGATTTTGAGATCCCCCTCCCAGGTTAGTTTACTGGGAGGGTGATCTGCTTTGAGAATCACAAAAGAGGGGGATGCAGTGATGAGGCTAGGTTCTGGGTAGAGTTGAGGCCTTTCAACGAACAGTAGCTTTTCCCTGGGGCTATTTTGTGAAAAAAAACTCACAGCACCCAGCCTGGAGCCATTCTCAGGGTTTCTGTTTTTCAATTGATTGTGGAGGCTGCTAGAGGGAGGGGCAGCCTCTGGCTCTGGCCACCCAGCGAGTAGAGCCACTCCAGTGGCTGGTGCCTGAGCTGGGCGACCCCTCCCTGGATGGAACTGAGTCTGTGAGGTCACCTCGCCGCCAAGTTCCTGTGACCTGCCAAATGACTAGCTCTATTCCAAGGCCTGAGCTGGAGCTAGCCGCTCCTCCGAGCTTTGTCGGTATCCAAGATGGAGATCACCGGTGCTGGGGGGGGAGGGGTGGCCTTCCCTCCTCTGCTCCCAGAGGAGTGAGGAAGTGGGGCTTCTACTCACGCGGAGTCTTGGATCTCGGGTCGTCTCTGGTCTGCAAAGTGCAGGATGAAGTTGTCCGCTCCTTGTCGGTTCTTGCTGGTGTTGAGTAGAATCCGCTCGTCCGCTGCGTCTGGCTCCTTCGTCCCGGACTGCGTCTCAGGTATGCCTCCGCGGCGGTGGTCGCCGCTGCGACCCTGCCGCCGCAGCGGCAGCTGCTCAGATGTGTCTGCTTGGCTTCCCCTCTCTTGACTAACTCTCTGTCCTGTGATGGCACACTTGGTGTGATTCTCTGGCTTGGGACTGTTCACTGGAACTCTGAAACTGTTTTCTATGCAAGAGCTTGTTCAGATTCCAGCTTCTCCTCCGCCATCTTCCCGGAACTCCCAGATTTTTTTTTTAAAGTAAAGCAAAGTGGAAATTCTGGGGCATTTAGTTCACAATGTAGAAGATACTAGATATACAGTATGAGGTATAGAGTTGAAATGTACAACATGAGGATACAGGGGACAACAGTGGCCTTACATAGGAATGAAGCTAAGTAAGTAGGAGTTGTTCTTCCTAGTAGGGGTTGCTCTTTTAGTTGTTCTTCTTTTAGTAATTGAAAAGATGAATGTAATTCTTTCAATATACCTGTCTGTTTGCAGAAATGATAACAAACAATATTGTAATAATGTTGCATACTCAACATAGAACAAACTGTCAAATTAAAATACATGAGATTATCCTTGATGTAAACTAATTATTACAAATAAGGGAAATCATGGGAACTATGTTTCTTTAAGTCTGGTTTATTTTACTTAATATGATTTTTTTCAAGACCTTCCATTTCCTTACAAATGAGGTGGTATCTTTCTTTCTGATGGAAGCAGGATACGTGTGTCTATGTGTGTATATAAGTGTGTGTGTGTCATTTTCTTGATCCATTCATCTACTGAGGGGCTTCAGAGTTGATTCCACATCTTAGCTATGGTAAATATTACTGTTATAAACATAATTGCGCTGGTAGCTTTAGTGTGGCCTTGTTTGTGATCATCTGGTTAAATGCCCAGAAGTGGGATTACTGGGGCATAGGAGCATTATTGTGTACATCAAGGATAATCTTAGTAGATGAGTAGAATAACTCAATAGCTATGTACATATGACCGTATAGGGTGATTCTAAGTGAAATGAACTCCAAGACATGTTATTTGTTGTTGTTGTTCTTAATGTACTACATGATTTATTTTTATCCTTTTGTGTTTTCCCCACCTATGGTTTATCCCCTGTAGTCACTGTATTTGATTTTGATTCCCTGGGTATTGTAAATATGTTGATCTGAACTGGGGAAGGGGAAGGAAAAAAAAACAAAATAGTGAGACAAAGGACAAAGGGGGAACCTATGCAACAGTGATACTCACAAAACAATAGGTTGGAAACGGATCTTGGGAGGTGCATTGGGAGGGAAGAGGGAGAAAAATGGGTAAAGGGGTAACAAGTTAGAAAAGAAATTAATTCTTAACCTTAATTATGTAACTATAACCCCTCTGTACATTACCTTGACAATAAAATTTAAATAAAAAATAAAATAAAATATATGAGAACAGCAATACAGTCAGTGGGACTAGGGGAAATTCTGTACTATACAAAGAAAAGTAGAACAGCTATGGAGAGCAACAATTTGACTTTAACGTAAGAAGTAATAAACTAGCATACAGATTTTCAGCCTCATGTCAGTCACTAAAAAGGGAAAACAAAATGCATAATTAGCAAACCAATAGAGATAAAATAGAAAACTAAACAATTGAGGTGAAGGGGTGACTTGGATCAAGTATAACAAATGACACAATTAGAAAACAATAACAAGGTGGTAAGTTTAAAAAACATAGGGCTGGGAAGGTGGCTCAGTGGTAGAGTGCTTGCCTTGCATGCATGAGGCCCTGGGTTCAATTCCTCAGCACCACATAAGCAAAAAGAAAAAAGCCGGAAGTGGCGCTGTTTCTCAAGTGGTAGAACGCTAACCTTGAGCTGAAGAGCTGAGGGACAGCGCCCAGGCCCAGAGTTCAGGCCCCACAACCGGACCCAAAAAAAAAAAAATAAATAAATAATAAAAAACATTACCCATAATTCTATTAAATGTTGTTTACATCACAATTTGTTAGAACTATAATTCAAATCACAGTTTAATAGTATGTCATTTTAATAATAGTTTACTTATTATTGATTACTTCATATTCAATGTTTAATATATAATTTTATTTTCTGCAGATATAGAAAAGAAAAAGTGAAACTAATATTAATAAATTAATGTAATAATTCAAAATGTATCCTACACTTAGCACTCATCTTAACATGAAAAAATAAATTATTGCACATGACTCCTGGTATTAGGTGGAAGTGTTCAGCATTGTAGTAAAATTCACACCACACAATACAGGAGGGTATTACTCCTCTAATCTAGCTTAAATTGTGGAAATTTGAATTTTACATGCATTTTTAATTCCTGTCTAAGTGACATCTAAAACATATACAATCATATAAACGAGGAGTATTTCAGATAATACTTAAAAGTCACATTCATTAATTAAATTTTTATTATTTTGTACCAAATAAATATTTAAAGAGAGACTGGATTTCTGAGTAGATGATGGTGTATATGTGCCAGATTATTCATATTGAGGCTTATTTTATATTTCTGACATTGTTTCTATAGTCAGATTTAATTTTCCATAAAGGGTTAAGTGCATTATATAGGATATATGAAAGTAAACTGAATGTTTATTCCAGTAATCCTTTGCCACTTGTCTAATCCCAATATAATTCATCCATGTGTTTAAAGTAATGAAAATAACAACAGATAAAAGAAAGATAAATCAGTCTGTAGTAGACAAGTATTTTCACCTTTATTTTCACAGTTGGTCCTCTTTTACACTACAGAATATTCTTGGGAAAATGTGCTCCAGGCTGGCCACAACTGCAGAATATTATGGTTTGATGTATCATAAGAGAAGGAAGGAAGGGGACCTTCCTTCCAAAAGTCTGCTCCATGGGATGTGATCTGCTTCATGGTGCTGAATTGGAAATGAACATTTTTCACGCTCAACCTTGAAAAGCCATCTTGATAGACCATTTCTATAAGTGGTTACAGAGGATTATTGATGGCTTTGCAAGGATGCCACATTGCCTCATTTTGAGACAATTAACAGGAATTTAGTCAGCTGTTTCTTTGTATCTTTAGGAGAAAAACCTATTGACTCTAGGTCAGGGGATCACTGGGACCCAGAGAAGCTACTATCTTGAATAGTAATCCTAGACCTCTAAAAAAAACACACACACACACACAAAACAAACAAACAAACAAAAACTCCAGTAAGAACAGCCAGTCATGTCTGCTATCACAGCCTACATGAAGTCAGGCAAGAAACAGAAGCTGAAAGTCATTTAGCTGATAAATAATATATTTTTTATGAGGCAGACTGAAATGAGACTCCAGAGAGAGGGTCAGAAAGACTGAACAGAGACACTAAAAAATTGATCACACAAAGATTAGAAAGTAGAGTTCCTTGTAGAACAAATAAATCATAGATTAGAAAGTAGAATTCCTTTTAGAACAAATAAATCATAGAAAGCCTATGCATGTAAGAACAAGACAGATCTTAGTCAGATTTAGTAAGGGTCTGTCAAGTCTGTTAATTTATTTAAAAAACCAGCTGATTTGCTGATTCATTCTATGTTTTATTTTGTCTTTATTTACTTATTTCTGATTTAATTTTTTTATTTGTTTCTATTTTTTTGGGTTTGGGCTTCTTCCTGTTTTCAAGGAGCTTGAGCTACATAAGTAAAATATTCATTTGAGATTTCCCAAATTACTTGATGGAGGCACACAGAGCTATAAATTTTCGTGTAAGTACTACAAATATCAGAATAGCTGGTATTTTGTGTGTTCATTTTTGTTAAATTGTAGAAACTTTCAGATTTCCATTATAATCCCTTCAGTGTTGCACTGGTCATTCAGCAACTTTTTGTTCAGTCTTCATTGGTTTGACAATTTTTTTGCTTTAGCTGTTTAATACTAAGTTTATTCTGTTATGGTCGGACAAGAAATTGGAATTCAATTAATTTTTCTTTCAATTTGAACAGAATTTCTATGTGACATAGGATATGTTCTACTTTGAAGAATCTTCCATGAGCTGCTGTGAAGAATGTATAGTCTAACATTGAATGTATAGCCTGTAGATGTCTGTAAGGGATAGGTGGTCAATGTAGTGATTTAGGTCTGCAGTTTCTTGGTTGATTTTTTTCCTGCATAACCAATCCATGGAAGGGAATGAGGTGTTGAGATGTCTTTTTAGGTTAAGTAGTATTTGGTTGACGAAGTGGGATGCTGCAGTATTCAGGGCATTGATATTTAGACTTGTTATATCCTCCTAATAGAGAGTTGCTTTTATCAATATATAATGTCTCTTCCCACTAATTTTAATTTGAGTTCTATTTTACCTTATGTTAGTAATTCTGCTGTGGACTGTTTATGGTCTCCATTTGCTAGAAAATTTTCCTTTCAGCCTTTTAGTTTGAGTATGTGTTTGTTTTTGTCAATAAAATGTGTCTCTTTTAGATACTATATGGATGCGTCTTGATTTTTGATACTAATCTCTAATCTATTCTTCTATTTGGAAATTTAAGTCCATTGATATTGAGAGTTAAGACTGAGAAATATCTGATAAATCCTGCTATGTTATACACCTGCTGTTAGGAGCTGTGCCTCATCTACTCTTAATATATTTACCTTGTTCTGTAGTAGGGAGCATTTTATATAACCAGTTCCTCTTCCTCTTCTTCTTGATCTTCTCTATGTAGGATATATTTGATTAACTTCAATCCTGCTGATTTGGTGGAAATAAGTTGTTTCAAATTTTCTTTGTCATGAAATATGTTTATATATCCTTTAAATATAAAGGAGAGTTTGGCTTGGGACCATATTCACGGTTGGTAGTTGTTTACCTTTAATGTTTGTCATATATAATGCCAGGCTCTCCTTTTTACCATATCAGCTAAGAAATCTGTATTTATTCTGACTGTATATCCTTTATAAATAATTAAACTTTTCTCTATGGCAGCTTTAAGAATCCTTCCCTTGATCTTTAATGATCCTCTAATTGATTATGATCTGGTGGTGGATTGTTCAGTTCTAGAATTCTGTTTGGTTTCTAAATACTTCTCTTCTCTGCATGACCCTATCTCGTTGGATGTTTGGCATGTTCTCTGCTAGAATTCTGTAATATGCTTCCCATTCATTTATTTTCTTGCTCTTCTCCTTCTTGACACCTATTTCCCTGAAATTTGATCTTCTAACTGAGTCTTGAAGTTCTGGCAAGATCATTTCTTATTTCTTGGAGTTTTTCTAAATGACTATCTCCTCTTTCCTATTAGGCCTATTCTGTCTTTGACCCTGAGATTATCTTCTATGTCATCTTTTTACTGTAGAGACATTCTACTTTGTTTTTGATTTCCCTGTCTTCTAATTGGTCATTTTTAGGGGTTCTATCCCTTTATTAATGCTTTGTTTTAGGTCTTGTATGGACTTTCTGTACATTTTTTCTTTGGTTGGGGGAGTTGCAAGGGCTGTTTTCTTAGCTGTGTCTTCTCTTATGTCTTTTAACTAGGCATCCATTTTATTCCTGGACTCCTTTGTATTCTCAGAATTTATTTATCTTTCTGTTTGTAGTCTCCGTGAATTATTTTTCTAATGATTGGTTGGTCTCATCTTGTTCACAAATTTTCTTGTAGAGGTTTTCTATCTTTCCAATAATCACATTTTTCAGTCGTATATGTAATGTATTTTGGTAACTATTTTCTAGATCCTTGATTGTCTGTTCTAATGCCTAGTTATTTACTGTGTGAATTATACTACCTTGACATCACTTTTCTTGTATTTTTCCGATTTGTTCTGTCCATTTGGAGGTTTTCTTTTTGGGGGATCTATGATCTTAATAGGTGAATCTCTATGCTCTTGGTTGATTTTGAGGTGTTGGTTTGGTCTTCTGTTGTGATTTGCTTTTCTGGAATTAAGTGTTTGTTTCGACAATTAAGTGTAGGAGTAGAGACCAGTGTGGTGAGATGTTGTGATTTTCATACTTGTGGTTCCAGTGACAGTTCGGACTGTCCAGTGGTATGGTGAATTGTCTCTCTGTATGGATGTGGCTTTCTTTAATGTACATTTCTGTTCTTGCTTTTTTCCATGTTACCCTTTTATTTTCACACTGCAAATGTACTTTTGAATATGTTGGCCAACACAGTCACAGGAGTCACCTGCCTGGCTGGACACCTTTTCATAGATTTCTGTTTTCTTGTGAAGACAGTATAAAATCTTCTTTTGAATTGTATATTATAGCTGACTTGGTGTGACCCTCTAGAAGAGGAGTCCTTGCTAGGACTCTAAATCTCTATTTTATCAAAGAGAGCTAGAATAAACTTCTGTTGATCTTCTGCCATTGTTTTTCCTCTTCCTCAGATTTATTTTTTATATTATGGACTTTTTCACATAATTTAGGATTTCTGATTGTTGTATCAGGTTATTTTTGTTTTTCTGTTTGTGTTACTTTGAAGTAGTGATTTCAGGCTTGTATTAAGAGACAGTAAAGTATGGAATGTGTGTTAATTGAGGGAAAGAGAGCAAATATTTTAACTTATTTACTACACATGTAAATTAATATTAACCAAAGTTAATTAATTACTGATTTACATTTCTGAGGATGAGTATAGTACTCTTCGATATATTGGAGGAAAAGACTTTAGACTCATGACAACTGAAGACTTAGATTGAAATTACTGGCTAAACTTTCTTTTTCAGGAAAGCAAAAGCTCCATTTCTTTCATATTTGCATTATAAAATCATAATAGCTGCATGTTGAATTGTTTTCCTCTGCTATTTTCTATTCCATTCTTTATCCATTAAATATCTAGGGCTTTGAATGACCAACTCCTTAAATACCTATATTGCTTATATTGTGATATAAATCTCAGTAATATAAATATGAATTTATCTTTGAGTCTCATCTTGAGCTACATTCATATGTAATTTATGCAGTCTTAAGCAAGAAACCTTTTTTTACTCTTTTCTATGTTTTAATCAATAAATCCATTCCCCTTAGAAATAAGCTCTCATCTTTTATATTGCTCCAGTAAACATCATGTTTTTGTAGTACTTTTACTGAAGTACATATAAAGATTGGAATAGGAAGACACTTTCCCGATTATCACTTTAAACAAAATTCTTGGGGACTATTTTATATGTAAAAATTTAAAAGTGCAATGCACATGTTCATAAATGAATAAGATCATGTTTAACTCAATCAGGCACAAGAACCACCACATCAAGAATCAATTTACTTAAAGGCACCAAAATATTGTGTTCATGAATATCACTCATTTTTAGAATATGATTAGTCAATGCAAAGTTTATATTATATTTGATATATACATTGCCCCATTTGTTAGGAAATATAAAGGCTTGGAAAAAATTATATTAACTGAAGTAAGCCAAGCCCAAAGAAACATAGGTCCCATTGTTCCCCTTATTTGCAATATCTAGTATATGTATGAGTCAAACAGAAAAGGTCAGATAATGTGATGTTATGAAAATGAACCCTTAGTATGTATTTAAATTTTTTTCTTTCATGCATTTGTTTCTAACTCATTTATAAGATTATTTCTTTGTAGCTTTGGATGTCCATTCCCCACAGTATAACCCCTGCTTTCACTATATTTGAAGTCGGTATAATTTGTGGAGGAGATGGGGAAAAATAAGTCGTTTAAGGATACAGGTGGACCCGTTGCAACAATGAGAAGTACAAGTTGTCATGTCAAAAACGAACTTTACAACTTTGGTGCCGGGGGGGGGGGGGGGAGGGTTGGGGGAGGAGGGGGGAGGCTGGGAAGGGATGTGAAGGGTTAACAAAGGAGGAGGCTACAATGCTTGATAAGAAATGTGCTTATTATCTTGCCCATGTAATTATAACCCCTCTGTACAGTATGTTCACAAAAAATAAAAAAATAAAAATAAATAAAATAGTTTATATTATATTTGAAATTTACAAAATAAAAATTACACTCAAATTTGCTCTGAATATCCTGTTTCCAGGAATATATTTATTCAGCAAACAGAGAAACAAAACATAAGGGTTCGTCACATAGAATGAAAGATGTAGTAGCAGACTGTCTCAAGATTTAAGTACATGCAAATCGTGTGAATTATTCAAAGATAGTATAAACATTCACAAAAGGATTTGTGATCAGAAGTGATAGGTAAGCAAAGTAACTGGAAAACTGTATATATAAATTGACCTTTCAATAAAGGATGAGAAGTATTCAATAAATGGGCCTATAGAAGATGATTCTGTATCTCTAACATACATACAGTATTCTACATATTCCCACATACTCAGATTCTCTTACCTCAGTTCCTGATCAATATTCTTCTGCTTTCATGATGTCAATTCCCACTAAAATAACAAGGTGTATTTTTTTTGGTTTCTAGAACCAATACATTTTAGTATTTTGGAACAGTAGTATGAATTCATGGAGTTTGACTTGAATGTAAAGTTTGAGGATATTATATATTCAGACTACTGTTAATCGGCCTGAAGCATACAAAGAAACACAGGATACTAAGAACAAGGGACTTGATCTCAGGGAAACATACAGGTCCAGTCAATCAACTATAATTACAAAGGAATGGAATTGATCTCTGATGTGTCTGGGTGGCAGCTCTGTGTGTGTGTGTGTGTGTGTGTGTGTGTGAGAGAGAGAGAGAGAGAGAGAGAGAGAGAGAGAGTGAGACAGAGAGAGAGAGAGAGAGAGAGAGAGAGAGAGAGAGAGAGAGAGAGAGATAGAGTGGCTTCCATATTTACAGTCCATAGAGCATTACTTCTTAGGGAGCAGGTACTCATATCAGAGCTCTGATACAACTGTCATCACTTTTTACTGTGAAAAACACTTGCTTAATCTCTATTTAAAAAAGGGAAAAATGAACTAACATCTTACATGATTGTTTTGACAATTAATTCGTATATTGAAGGCCAAAGGGAGGAATTGGAGATCAGTATAATTTTTTCCTCTCTTCTGAATATTACACAGGAATAGCTGTGATTTTCAGGAGTCTCCTGCCATCTACTGACAGCTGAATTACTAATATGCTTAATAATATGAAACATATGAGAGAGAAAGATATCAGCCCACAAGCACAAAAAACTAGTGATAAGATTGAACTTTAGAGCTGGGTTGCCACATGTTTGAGGAATGTAATTCCTTCATATGAACTTCAAATGTTGTGGCATTTCTTGTCTGATTAAATGGTAAGAATGTACTGTAGAAACAAGAATTCCTGTTCAGCCAAGTAGAAAGTGCTCATGATCCCATCCTCACGTTGCAAAATTCCATTCCATATACTTCAGCCCCAAATCCTTCCCTGTGGGAGATAGGAAAAAAATAATTTTGATTGAATATTAAATTACGCAAATTAGTGTGTACAGGCATGATTTGTATAATTACAGAAGTTTGTAATAAATGTAAGTAGGGATCATGTCACAAATAAAAAATATAATTAAAATCAAATAACAAGACTAGAAGTCACAGCATTTTGTGCAGGAAAACATACATTAGATTAGTTGCAGAATTTCTATTTTGAGATATACTTTATATTAAACTATAATGCACTTTACTTAAGGATTGAGACATTTTATTGAAAAATATATTTCTTAGAGATATTTTTGCTGCATAATGGACCCATTGCAACAATGAGATGTACAAGACATTATATCAAAAAATGAACTTTTCAACTTTGGCTGGGGAGCGGGTGGAGATGGGAAGGGATGGGAAGGGGAAACAAAGGAGGAGGCAAAAATGCTTGATAAGAAATGAACTCGTTAAATTGCCCATGTAATTGTAACCCCTCTGTACGGTATTTTCACAATTAAAATAATAATGATAAAAATATTTAGGTTCAAAATGCAAGTAAAATTTAGACCTTCATGCTGAGCAAGAGATAGGATAAATGTGAAATAGAGGCTTGCTATTAACATTATAATTCAGTCATATGTAGGTATAGGATTAGGAAAGGTGTTGCAATTAGAGTTCTGCTTAGGATGAGAAAAAGATGTAAGATATTGTGTAAAACTGCAACATATATTAAGAAGAATGAATGACATCAAAGTAAGAATGAATGAAAACCAGTGTCGGTGTTACTTTAAAAATTCAGATATAATTTGGTTTAAAGTGTGAGTTACTGTTTTAGTTCTTGTCAGGATTAAAGACGGATAAGCTTTAGGGTAAAATTTAGTTTTCCACTAAGAAGTAGAAGCAAAAAAATGTGTGATTGAATAAAATAGAGACAATTTTCCTTACATTAACCACTTGGTGTTAATTCAGATTGTGATTAAGATTAGGTTTCATGTTAAATGGGGTTGAGGATAGAGTAAATAAATAGATTAAACTGGTGCCTCACACCTATTATCCTAGCTACTCAGGAAGCTGATTTCTGAGGATGCAATTCAAAGCCAGCCTGGGCAGGAAAGTCTGTGCGAATTTTATCTCCAATTATTCACCAGAAAACCAGAAAGTGGTTATGTGGCTCAAGTGGTTAAGTGCACACCTTGAGCTAAAGAACTCAGGGATCATGCCCATGCCTAGAATTCAGGGATTATGTCTAGGCCCAGAGATCAAGCCCCACGACCAACAAAAAGAAAAAAAAAAGGAATGGGATAAATGTTAAGTAAATATGAACTTATTTTAGGTTCTAGGACTTCAGGAAATGCTGGGATAATGGAAGTACAATGTATTTCATTAGATCAGGATTTGAGTCAATGGGTATGATGATTCCTCTTATGGAACAAGATAGATTCAGGATTAAGAGTGAGAAAATCTATAGGGTTTTGGAAGACCTGCAATTTATTTCAAGAATTCCAAGTGGAATTTCAGTTAGAATAACAGAAAATGAGCATTTTTCATAAAATTTAGAATTGGGATAGCATTAGTGTCAAGGTTGTGGTTAAGATTCCAGCCATGGTTAGGGTTAGAGTGAAAGATTAAAAAAAATAAAGCTCAAATTGAAGATAAATTTTAGAATAAACCTTGTAAGAATTAGAATGAATGTTAACTAGAGTATTGCTATTAATATTAGAATCACCTTGCAATTAGGCTTATGTTTATTCTCAATGTTCCAGTTAAGATTAAGTTTAGGGTTAGTAAATGACTAAGATTTTGGAAAAAAATTGAAATCTATGTTTGGAAGGTTTATTTGAATCAAGTTAGGATGAGTGAAAACTAGTGTACTTGTGTGAATGTTAGTATTTATATATAATTTGGATTAAGATCAGGGTCAGTATTTTGTTCTAATTATAATTAGTGTTATAAATACGAAAGTTTTTTGTATAAAATTAAGATTTCACTAACAAATAGAAGCAAAAATGTCAGATGGAATAGTAACTATAGCATTATCATTATATTTCTTTCTCAGTGATCATTCTTGTAATGATTAATGAGAGTTTTCCAGCCAGGTTTAGGTTGAGAGTTAGCTTTAAGTAATGGACTAGATGGTAGGTAATCTGAAACTGTTTTAGGATACAGTGATTTAGGAAACAGTAGGATCAATGGAAACCACAGTGTTTTTCCTGATAAGAGAATTAGAGGACAATTAATATAGTGGTTCATATTAGGGAACAAGATCACTTCAGAGGTAGAGTCAGGAAATTTGTTGGAATTAGGGCAAATTGAACCCCATTTCCAGAGTGCAAATTGGAGTATTCATTAGCATAATTAAAAATTAGAGTATTTTTTAACATTAATTTTGGACTCTCATTAGGTGGAAAGTTAGGTTTCAGTTCCAGCTTGGCTTAGTTTTAGCATTAGGCAAATGGAAAATTTAGGGTGAAACTGGAAGTAAATCTTCGATTAACAAGTCAAGTTAGAATTAGGATGGCTATGAAAGAGGAAACTGCTAATAATATTAAGATTAGGGTATGATTAGTGTGAGGGTTAATCTAAAAGTTCCAGTTAGGGTTCAGGTTATGGCCCGATATGGAGTAAAATGGCACGAACTATTTTAAGAAAGATGAGTAGAAACAAAGGATGAATAAAATCTAATGTATTTGTGTGGCTTTTTGAATCCAAATGCAATTGGTTCTAGGGTTAGGGTTACTTTTCTAATTTATGAACTAATGAATTAAAGGCACAATTATCTCATTCTTACAAACCAAAACAGTCAGGATTTTGGGAACAAACAGTTTTCTACATGAATATGTGTCTTGCAACCAGGATTAAATAATAATGAATAGGGTGTCATTTATTAAAATTAGGTAAGTTGATGCCACAGCTTTCAAAAATATCCAAACATATAGGATAGTTACTCAGATTTGTTACTGGGAAAACAGATATTCTACTTGCTCTAACTAGGAAATGTGTGTGTGTGTGTGTGTGTGTGTGTGTGTGTGTGTGTGTGTACTCACCACAGGTCTTCAACTCAGGCCTGGGTTCTGCTGTCAGCTTATTCTGTGCAAGGATGACACTAAACCACCTAGCCATAGGTTTTCTTCTGTCTTTTTAGTAGTTAATTTGAGATACAGATCTCATGGATTTTCCTTTCTGGACTTAATCTTCTGATCCCCAGCAATCCTTGGATTAGTGTTACTGTGGCTGCTACCGAAAGCATAATCAAATCCTACTAGCTACAATGTAGGAAGTAGCACATATTTATTTGTATAGCTATATTTATTTGTATTACTGTGCATGAAGAAATTCTGGAGATTTCTGGTTAATTCATAGGGCCCTATGCAAAAATATAGGACAAGAGGAAAGTAACTCTTTTTAAATTATAATAGGTTATCATTGATGAAAAGTTTTAGTGGATGTCTTTCCTTTTAATTTCTTTTTTGCCAGTTATTCAGTGCTGCAGCAAGCCTGTGCCCTGGAGCAATTTTCGAATCACAACATGAACCTCCATTTCTGTAGTCCCTGTGGGTATGGGTGCCTCCTTAAGTCACCAGTTGAGAAGTGGGGCCCCTTCCCTTGGCGGATGTGCAGTGAGGATGTGTTGCATGCTCTCCAGCATTGCTGGATGAGCCCCGCCCACCCTGCCCACCTAACTTCCTGGTCTCTGTTGCTCAATTTCACCCAGGAGCTGGCAGGCATAGGGTTGGAGTTGAGACCACTGCTGCTCCATCCTCCTCCAGCTGTGCTGGTGCTATTCTGCGGTGGTCCTGAGTATGTGGGCCATCCCAGGAAAACTCTGTTCTGGAGTCACTGCCTTCCCCCATGAGTGTGGGGTGGGGGGACACCATGTTTGTGCACTGCACAATCCATGGGAGAAGTAAGGCTGGGCGTGCACTCTGCCCGCTTGGGGCCAGGCAGCCCAGCCTTGGTTCACCTCATCAGTCTGTAAGGCGGTCTGGGAACTGGAGCCATGTGCTGGCGCTCTGCCTGCCGGCTTGAGACAGCTGCAGCAGCTCAGCAACCCGGAGCCCCTTCAGCATCTCTGCAGACCTCCATTTTATGGTCCCTGTGGACCCTGTGGACTCAGGGTATAAGGCCATCGCTATACCCTCAGTGCCAGAGGAGCCTGTACTTGCAGTGCACCAGCTGCAGCACCTGGGGCCCGAAGCCCCTTTGGCTTTGCTGTGTAGCCTCCTCCATTGTCCTTCTGGTCCACATGGGCCCAGCTCTCAGTGCCATTCTGGGGATGATCCGTTTGGATGTAATGAGCTCACCCCCTAACCTCATTGGGCTCCAAAGCAGGGCAATGGGTCTGGCCTTGTCAGTGTAGGCTGCACAGATGGAAGGCAGGAGTTAGGGTCAGCCTTGCCTTCCCTCTTGGCTTTGGCACCTGAAGCTGGGTTGCTTGGTTTGGTCACTCATGGAACCTTGTTGGCTACAGCCCACTGCAACAAGTGCTGCACACGCGCAGCAGAAAGGCGGTGTCCTGAATCCCCTCAAAGTCACCACACAGACCTCTGATGGGTCTACATGGGCTGGTGTGGTTTTCATCCCAGGACTCCCAATAGGAAGTGCCATTCCTCTGCGTGGTACTTCAAGAAAGAGGTGCCACATATAATTTCTACTTTCTAACATTTTTCTTCACTGAGATAAAAAGAAGTGGGAGATATAAATAAGTTTTAAAAGCATAGAACCCATGGTTTCCCTTGTTTGCAAGGACTAGCACATATCTAGGATAAGCAGAGAAGACCAAAGGCTGTTGTAACATGACCATATAAGATGATATTAAGCGAAATGTACCCCAAGTCAGAGACAAAAGTTTTTTCTTTCTTTCTTTCTTTCTTGTTTTTGTTTTTAATATACTTATAATGCACTATGTGATTTTTTGTAGGTTTATCCCCCCATGGTATAATCCCTGTTTTCACTGTATTTGATTCCAGTGTTCTGCACCTTATATACATATTTTGTAATTTGGGGAGTGGAAGGGATATAGCAGAATGCTTAAATGGGGATGCAGGTTGACTCATTATGATGATGAGATGTACAAGACACTGAGTCGAAAATGAATTTAATGTCGGGCAGGGGTCAAGTAGGGAGGAGTTGGAAAGTTGGGGAGGGAAAGGGTAGTAGGGGAAAAACAAAGGATGAGGTAACAATGCTCGATAGGAAATGTACTCATTACCCTACTCATGTAACTGTAAAAGCTTTGTATAGTATTTTACAATACAAAATATTTTTAAAAATCTCTGCCTGGTGTAGATTTCCAGTGTTGCCCTCGGCATTGCATTTTTGGCCCTTTCTGGCTGTGATTAGTTCCACCTGCCCTTGGATCATTAGTCTTCAAGGCATCTTGGTCCTGAAGTGGGACATGGATTATCCAATGGTGGTTGGAACCAGGCCAAGGACAGGACAAAACCACTTCCAGGCCATGGCTTCCTCATTCCCTATGCAACTAGGATTGCAAGCAGAATTTCTCTGAATTTGACTCCAGAAAATAACCACTGAACCAAAAGGCAAGTTCACCAAACACCTCACTCCTCCCCCCCATTCCCTCCTTTCTTCATCCTTGGGAAACCTCCTTGCAGGTTTTGGCGAACACACAAATTGCCCACCACCTCCCCTGTAAACTAGGTTTAAAGTCACTAAGTCATGTAAATGGATAATGCCACACTCATTATTCTAGACAACATCTTCAGGTTGTTTGATGCTTTAATTTGTTGTTGTTGGTGGTGGTGGTTGGAGGGCCTGAACTCTGGGTCTGGTCACTGTCCCTTATGAGCTCTTCAGCTCAAGGCTAGTGCTCTACCACTTGAGCCACAGAACCATTTCCAATTTTTTTCTACTTCTGTGGTACTGAGTAATTGCACCCAGGACCTCATGCATTCAAGAGAAGCACTCTACTACTGAATCTCCTTCCCAGGCCTAATGCTTTAATTCTTTAAATTTTATTTTCTTTTTGTCAGTAATGAGGTTTAATCTCAGGACCTGGATTTAAACATATTCCTGAGTTCTTCAGCTCAAGAGGAGCCCTCTATGAGTTGAGCCACAGTGTTTCTTCCTGTTTCCAGATAAGTTTCTTTCAGACTCTCCTGTCAGGGTTTGCCTTGAACCGTGAATTTTTAAATTATATTTCTTTAACGTTTTTATTGGAATATTAAAATTTATCTGAAATTTAAAATTTTCTGTAAACCTTTGTCTTCAAGTAATCCAATAGCATTAAATATTCCATTTAGAGTCTATTCTGTAGCAATCCATTTATTTATTTTATTGTGAAAATACCATTCAGAGAGGTAAAAATTACATGGGAAAGATAATGAGTACATTTCTCATCAAGCATTGGTGCATCATCCTTTTTTTCCCCTTCCCATCCGTTCTCCTTCCTCCCTCCCTTGGCTCTCCAGACACCCCCCTGCCCGCCTCCCACTCTCACTGGCCAAAGTTGAAAGTTCCTTTTCTACATAATGACTTGTATATCTCATCGCTGCAATGCGTCCACCAGTATCCCTATTTAAACGATTTGTTTTTTTTTCCAATTCCCACCAAAAATTATACCAACATCAAATACAGTGAAAGCAGGGGTTATACCGTGGGGGAGGGATATTCAAAGCAACAAGGAAATCATCTTATAAATATGTTAGGAACAATCGCAATAAAGAAAAAAAATCATTTGAATTCTTATCTTGGGGTTAATTTCGCCTAACATCAACTTGTCTGATCTTTTCTGCTTGTCTCAGACACACAGTGGTTATTGCAAATAAAGGAAACCATGGGACCTATGTTTCTTTGGGATTGGCTTACTTCACTTAATATAATATTTTTCCAGGTCTTTCCATTTCCTAACAAATGGGGCAATGTCATTTTTTTCTGATGGAGGCATAGAATTCTATTGTGTATATACACCACATTTACTTGATCTATTCAACTACTGAGGGGCATCTGGGTTGGTTCGATATCTTAGCTATGGTAAATAATGCTGCAATAAACAGAGTTGTGCTGGTAGCTTTACTATGATCTTGTTTGTGACCATTTGGACAAACGCCCAAAAGTGGGAATGCTGGGTTATAGGGGAGCTCAATGTGGAGTCTTCTGAGGAACCTCCATACTACTTTCCAAAGTGGTTGAACAACTTTACATGCCCACCAACAATGCAGTAAAGTTCCCTTCTGCCAACATCTCCTCCATCATCTGCTGTTATCAGAGTTCTTGATTATAGCCATTGTAACTGGGATGAGGTGGTATCTCAATGTTGGTATGCTTTGCACTACTTTTATGGCTAGAGAAGTTGAAGATTTCTTCATGTGTCTATTGGCTATCCTTCTTTCCTCTTCAGAGAAGTTTCTCTTTAAGTTTTTAGCTCACTTATTTTCAGGTCAGTTGTTTCTTTGAGGATTTGTTGTTGTGGGATTTAATTTTTGAGTTCCAGTTATATTTTAGATATGAGACCCTTGTCTGTTGTATGGCTAGTGAAGATCTTCTCCCAATCTGTGGGCTTTCAATTGATCTTGCTAGCTATGTCCTTTGCCATGCAGAAGCTCTGCAATTTCATGCAATCCTATTTGTCCAACATTTCTTTGTTGTGTTACTGGGTCTCTATTAAGAGAATTTTGGCCTGTGCCAAGGAGTCATATGGATTCTCCTATTCCATCCTGTAATGTTTTCAGGGTGTCTGTTTGACTCTGAGGTCTTTGATCCATTTGGAGTTGATTCTGGTGCATGGTGATACAAAAGGATCTAGCTTAATTTTCTGCAAGTAGTTGACCAATTTTGACAGCACCATTTACTGAAGAGGCTGTCTTTCTTCCATTCTACTTTTTTAGCTCCCTTATCAAAATTAGATGGCTATATGTCTGTAGGATCATTTCTGGGTTTTCAATTCTATTCCATTGGTCCTGAGGTCTGTTTTTTTGTCAGTACCAATCTGTTTTGATTACTATGGCTTTTTAGTAGAGTTTGAAATCTGTTATTGATATTCCTCCAGCACTGTTCTTTCTGTTGAGGATCGTTTGAACTATTCGGGGTCTTTTATTGTTCCATATGAATTTTTGGATTGCCTTTTCTATTTCCTTGAAGAATGAGGGTGGAATATTGAAAGGTATTGCATTGAATTTGTAGATAGCCTTGGGAAGTATTGCCATTTTCAGGATTTTGATCTTTCAAATCCAGGTGTATGGGAGTTTTTGCCACTTTCTAAGTCCTGTTTTGATTTCCTTTTTCAGGTTTTTAAAATTTCATCATCGAGATCCTTCACTTCTTTGGTTAAGTTAATTCCTAGGTATTTTATTTTTTGGGGGCTATTATGAATGTTGTTGCTTTCCTGATTTCAGCCATGCCTTTCTCATTGGTGGCACACAGAAAAGCCATTGATTTTTGAGGGTTAATTTTATACCCTGCTACTTTGCCAAAGATTTGAATCAGCTTGACTAATTTGGGATTAGAGTCTGTGGGGTTCTTTAATTATAAGATCATGTCACCTGCAAAGAGGGAGAGTTTTACTTCTTCTTTCCGTATTTGGATCCCTTTTATATTTGCATCTTATCTTATTGCTGTAGCTAGGTATTCTAATACTTGATTCGGTGCTGTCCTTCAGCTCTTCAGCTCAAGGCTAGTTCTCTACAACTTGAGCCACAGCGCCACTTCTGGCTTTTTTCTTTTTGCTTATGTGTTGCTGAGGAATCGATCCCAGGGCCTCATGCATGCAAGGTAAGCCCTCTACCACTGAGCCACCTTTCCAGCACCTCTCTTCTCTTTCTAACAGGATTTGTTAAAGATCTGCCAATTTGTTAATTTTTGAAGAACCACTCCTGTTTTGTTGATACTTTCTATGTTTATATAGATTCTAATTCATTTAATTTTGATTTAATTTTAATTATTTCTTTCCATCTGCTGGATTGGGGTTTATCCTGCTGCTCTTTTTCAAGGAGGCTCAGATGTCTCATTAAATTGTTGGTTTCAGATCTCTCCAATTTGTTGATGTATGTATTCAGAGCTATAAACTTACCTCTAAGTACTGCCTTTCCTGTGTCCCAGAGGAGCTGGTAATTTGTGTGTTAATTTTTGTTGAATATTATGAACATTTGAATTTTGTTTCTGATCTCTTCCATGACCCACTGGTGATTCAACGGTGTGTTCTTCAGCCTCCATGTGTTACAGGACTTTCTTTGGTGGTTTTGGTGTTGAGTTCTAATTTTATTCCCTTGTCGTCTGAAAGAATGCAAGGTATAACTTCAATGTTTTTGAATTCGGACAAGTGTGCTTTTTGACCTAAAAATGTGTTCTATTTTGGAAAAAGTTCCATATGCTGCTGAGAAAAACGTGTACTCTGATACTGCTGGGTGAAATATTAAATCTAGGTGATCTGTGCAGTTGTTTATATCTGCGGTTTTTCTGTTGAGCTTTTGCTGAGTTGATCTATCTAGTGGGGGGAGTGGTGTGTTAACGTCCCCAACAATTAATATATTTGGATCTAGGTGAGATTGGAGAGATAGTAGTGTTTCTTGAATAAATTTGGGTGCTCCATTGTTTTGTGAATAGAGATTTAGAATTTTAATATCCTCCTGAAGGAAAAATCCCTTAATTAGTATGTTGCAACTTTCTTTATCTCTTCTCACTAATTTTAATTTGAAATCTATTTTATCTGATAGGAAGATTGCAACTCCTGCCTCTTTTTGGGGGCCGTTTGCTTGGTAGAATTGTTCCAGCCTTTCACTTTCAAAATGTGTTTCTTTTTATGGGCAAGGTGTGAGTCCTGAAGGGAGCAGATGGAAGGATCTTTCTCTTTAATCCAACTAGACAGTCTATGTTGCTTTATTGGAGAGTTAAATCTGTTAATGTTGGGAGATTGGACTGAGAGGTATTTGGGAGATCCTGCCATTTAATTCACCTTCTTGAGGGCTGCGCCAAATGGGTTTTTCTTATGGTTCATAGACTCTCAATTTGGGTGTGGTTTCTTGGCCTTTATTGTGGTCCTGTTGGTTTTCTTTGTGTGGGACATCTTTAAGTATCTTTTGTAAGGCTGGTTTGGTAGAGATATATTGTTTCAGTTTTTCTTTTGTATGGAAGGTATTTTATTTGACCTTCAGTTATGAAGGAGAGTATAGCTGGGTACAGTATGCTTGGTTGATAGTTTTTTGTCTTTAGGGCATGGCCTACATCAATCCACTCTCTTCTTGCTTTAATTGTCTCTGCTGAGAAATCTAAGGTGATTCTAATTGGTTTCCCTTATAGGTGATTGATCTTTTCTCCTGGACAACTTTGAAGGTCTTTTCCTTGGTCTGAACTGATCCTGTGGGGATTATAAGGTGGTGATACGACGTCCTGTTCTGGTCTGGTCTATTTGGGGTTCTAAAAGCTTCTTGTATTTGAATAGACCTATCATTTTGAATGTTTGAGAAGTTTTCTTCTAGGATCCTGTGAACAAATTTCCTAGACCATTAACTTTTGTTTCTAGGTGCTCCTCTATACCTGTTATCTTCAGATTAGGCCTCCTGATGGTGTCTTCCAAATGTTTAATAGATCTATCATATTTCTTGGACTTTCTTGGATAGTTGTATGTTCTTTCTCTATAATATCTAAGCTGTTTCCAATCCCCAAGTTTCGATCTTCTGCATGGTCTAACCTATTGTCAAGAATTTCTTTTTTGTTTTTTTAGTTCTTTTGCTTCTAATTGCTTGGCTTTGATAGCTTCAAATTCTTTGTTGGAGCTTTTAGTTCTTGTATGAATTTCTTATTTCCTTAATTTGGTGTTCAGTGTTTATTCTCAAATCACTTAGTTGACTGGTTATGGTTTCCTTGGACTTCCATTCCTTCTGTTGGCTCCATTCAACATTGCCTTTCTGGTCTCACTGACTTCCTTCAGCTGTTTTTTAATGGATTCCATGAATGCCTCTATTTATTATGAAAGTAATACCAGCTTTCTGCTAGAACACTATTTTAAGGCGAGCATCAACCAAAGCCTGTAGTTGTACAGTCAAAAGTCTGCAGATACAATCTTGTTCAACAGATACAATCTACTGAATGTCAAACAACTATGTATTAATGGGTTAAGAACAGCAAGGTAGAATTTGGCAAACCAGAAATTACTAGGTTTAGGGAGAAATGTGGGGAAAAATAGGATTAGAGAGATGTGGAAAGGTAAAAAGAGAGTAAAATTAACTGAGTCCTAATCTTAAATAGGGAAATGTATTGGACAGAGTAATAGGAGAAAGAGAAGAGTAAAAAAGAGAAGAAAAAATGGAAAAACAAAAATTTAAATTAAAAAGTGAAGCACAAGCTGGGAAGGGAGGTGAAGGGTAAACAAAGGAGGAGGCTGCAATGCTTGGTAAGATGCATTATCCTGCCCATGTAATTGTAACCCCTCTGTACAGTATGTTCTCAAATAAAATAAAATAAAATTTAAAAAAAAAGTGAAGCACAAAAATTATGCAAGTTTAATGAAGTAATATTGAGAGAAAAACGCAGATAGGATGAGAGGAGGGGAGGAGTACAAAGGAGATATGAAAAACTAAAAAATAAAAATACTTAAAATATTATATAATAAAGAGATAATACAGTTATTAAGGAATTTAAGCCTAAAAGGTTTTGAATTAAGTAATGAATTTCTGGTTTATATGTGTACACAAAGAGGGATAAGGTCTAATAATCGATGACAGGTATATCTGAAGATGAGCAGAACAGCAATTAAGTCACCCAAAAAAAGAATGAAAGAGAAGAAAAAATGAAAAGAATGAGAAAGAAAGAAAAAGGACCAAAAGTTCAGTAGAAATAAAATAAAAATAAAAAAGAACATACACATGCATATTCACCTAAAATAAAAATTATAAGAGGAAAAAAAGATTAATAGAATACAATTTTTTTAAAATTAATAATTAAAAATAGGTATGCAAATAGGGTTCTTTGATTTTTTGGGGGGGGGGGGGAGTGAACGGGAAGATCCTGTACGTCCCTTTTGTCCATAACCAGTCCCTTAGTGGAATCTCTGGTCTGCTTGTGGTGTTTGGTTTTCCTGTGGCTTGATGGGTTTCTTAAATCAGTTTGTTTGGACAGGCAGAAAAATGCTCTGCTTTACCCAGAATTTTGTGATCCTCTTCCCAGGCTAGTTCAGTGGGAGGAGATCTGTTTTGAGTTTCACAAAAGAGGAAGATGGCTGTTTCCTCTAGTTTGGAGATGCTGTAATGAGGCTAGCTTCTCCGTAGAGTTGAGGCTTTTCAGCAAACAGTAGCTTTTCCCTGAGGGGCTAGCTTCTCAGACATTCACAAAGCCCAGCCTGGAGCAATTCTCAAGGTTTATGTTTACTGAATTTCAATAGATTATCTATGCTGCTATAGGAAGGGGCAGCCTCTGGCTCTGTTTACCCAGTGAAGAAAGACACTCTTTTAGGGGCAGAATTTTCACTGCCTGGGCTAAGTGACTTTCTCCTCCGTGGAACAGAGTCTTGGTTCCTTTGTAGTCTCTGGTCTGCAATCTGAAGGATGAAGATATCTGCTCCTTGTCAGTTCTTGCTCTTGTTGAGTAGAATCTGCTAGCTTGCTGTGTCTGGCACCTTTGTCCAGGATTCTCTGTTTTGTAGGTATGGAGGGGGCTGCCACCACCACAGACATGGCTACCTGCAAGGGCTCAGATCTGTCTCCTTGCCTGGATTTTCCCTCTCTGGCTAAACTCTCTGTACTGTGATTGCACACTTGTTGTAATTCTCCAGCCTAGGACTGTTCACTGGAATACTAAAACTGCTTTCTATGCAAGAGCTTATTTAGCCTCCAGCTTTTCTCCGACATTTTCCCAGAAGTACTCCTTTTTTTTTTCTCTCCTGTATATTTTGTGTTTTGGAACAAGTGTCATGGACTGTCCAATCATGGAAAAGGACGCTTATTCCATTAATTTAATAGAAGGAATACAGCCTTCCTGCATCTCAAGGCAACTTTGAATATAATGTTAATATGATAATTCACATCATTGAATTTTCAAAGTCGTTTTGATAATTTTTTGTTAAAACATTCATTAAAGAGGTTCCAAATAGCAAAAAAAAAACCAAAAAACAAAAAACAATGGTTTTCTTTCTAAGAATGTTTTAAAAGCTAGTAATTCAAGAAAACACCTTCTATTTTCCAAGATTTCATGATGAATAATTTCTCTTTTATCATAGCCCTTACCACTGACCCCCTCACTTCAAACTTGTAGCTTTATTCAGTTTTATGGTTCAACCTTTCATTTTGGTACTAGCATCTGTAATCTCCTTGTAGTATTTGACAATGAAATTCCATTTTTGTCAGAGAGCTCAATTCATATTGCCAAAGGCAGACTCATGAGCATATCATAGAGCATAAAATATTGAATATAATTAACGTGATACTATGCAACTATTCCATCAATTAATATAATACTGCATAAATGTGTGTCTTCATATAATTTTTAAATGCAAAGTAATTACATAATTCAGACCACTAGAAGAAGAGACTAAGCTCAACTTTTGCATCATCCCCAATATTTCTTCTAAAATTTTCTTTCTCATTAACTTTCACTGCAAGGCTTTCTTTTTCTAGCAATAAGTTATAAGTCATGTCCTTGGATTTTAGTCACCTTTGAGTAAGCTGTTTTCTTTCCACCACGTTAGTCCCTCATGTTAAATACCTGAGTAATAAGTTGTCCCAATGTGCCTGCAAAAGAGGTATCCAACTCGACTATCTGTGCCCACTATTTCCTTGCTTTGTTTGGGAATGGGGTATCAGAGAAAGGGGTGTCAGGTTTCAGATGGCTTGAACCATGGTGTTATGAATCATGGGTAGCAGAAAAGAGTAGTAGAGACTAGGATACCAGGTAAGGGGTAACTGTGACTATAATTGCTGAGTTACAGAGTCAGGAAATTGGTTATAAGCAACAGTTTTGCATGGATTGGGGTAGCTAATACAGGCATTCAGAACTGTTTAGCAGGGAAAAGGAAACATAGACAAAGTGAAAGAGTAAAAGTTGTGAGGGATTGTGGGGCACAATCAGGGTAACAAGATCATGGGTGTGCAAAGTAGGCAGCCAATACTAAGGTAGAAACAATTGGCATGGTGTCCTGATGTGATGCAGAGCTCTGGGTTTGCCTGTCCAGTTTTGGCTGTTAGATCTTTAGGGAAACTACCTCTAGCAGCTCATTATCAGCTTGTTGTGTTCAGGTACGTGCCATCTATAAATGTCTACTCCAAGTAGATTGCATTCTTTGACACAAGCTGTAGGATCTTTTCCCTAAGCATCCTGAGAGACCACACTCCACAATTCTGCAGAACAACCTCCACATAGTGAGTTGCAATCACTTCATACAACTCTTGCTGCTCCTCTCCCATGTCAATTATCATGGTAGCAAGGGATCTGAGATGTGCTCAACAGCAGTGCTCTGGGAAGTTCCCCTGTCGTTCTAGGAGCTCCTTAGAAATGGTCAAGAGCACTTGCTGATGTTCTTCCAGCTTCTCTCTGTGGCTCTGCACAACCAGACTGTTGTACCTCAGATGGGTTACCTTGATGTCTAGGTGGCTTCAAACGTGCTCTATCTTCTCTCTTTAGTTGCTCTTCTTCTTCAGCTGCCTCTCCTTTTCCTTCCACATAGCTCGCTTCATCTCCACATCCTTTGAATTCTGCTTCATATCGACCTGTGGCTTTCACACCAACCCCTTCCAATTTCTCATCTACCTCTCTAGCTGTGAATCTGGCACAATTAGTTACATGTATGTTCTATATCTGTTTATCAAGATTTGAGCTGGAATCTAGGTGGTACTAGCTAACTGAGAACATGGGGAGCTTCTGAAATACTCCCCTGCCACTCACTGCTCATTGAGAAAAATGCAAATTTGTTGTGGTCAGTCTCTCCTTCTCCATTTCTGGTGAATAAAGTGAATTCACAATGGAGCTACCAGACAGCTTCTATGTCAGCAAGTGACCAAACCAAAGATAATATAGTGAGGGAATACTTATCAAGTATAGTAGGATAAATGCACACATATGTGGATATTACTAAGGGCTCTCATCAGCTAGGTATTTTATGTCCAAAATGGCAGGCCAGTGTTAGCCCCGAGATCTTCCTGTTCTGCAAGTCCTGAGGACACCTGCATACAACTCAGACCTAATGATATGGGTGAATAAAAAAGTAGGTGAGTATGGATTAGTATTCTGATAGTGTGCTAAGGTTTTGTCTTGTCATGACTATGATGACATCAATGTCCTTTCTCTGACCTTCACCATATCTCTTTATTTGGCAAAATTGGCAGATTTCCTATTGTGTCATTTTCTCCTGTTACTTCAGTGCACAAGTTAAAACACTAAGCATGCCAAACCATGGGTTTCATTGTCCTAGTAGATGCTTTGCCTCGTAGGATCTTCCTTCCAGGTAACTCTCTGTTTATCATATTGCACAATGTCCCAATCAGTGAAATAATTTTGAGCCTAGGAGAAAATCTCCATTTATAAAGCAGTACATATAAGAAGCAGAAGATGCCCTACACTCAAACGCTCCTGGAGAACAGAGTGTAAGGGTGTCTACACAGTTGGGAAATAGGATTCTTAGGGGTGGGAAGGGATGAGTTTAGATAGCAAACTTCGAAGTAATTATAAGTTTCTGAATTCCTAACCTTAATTCCTTCTGCCCCTCAGATCCAATTCAGGAAATGGTGGAATGTTTATGATCACAAAAAGGAGTTTTTAATCCCAGGCCCAAACTCTAGGTGTTCCTGTTACAGCTTCCCACCTGTCCCTGTTGTAAATGGTCAGAGGAAGGGAGCCCCATGCTCAGGAATATAAATGGAGCTTACATGTAACTTCAGTCTCCGACTTTCTATTTTGAAGGTAAGATAAAATGCAGTTTGGGTTTGTTTCTACGAAATCAGTTTCTAGGCTCTATGGTTCCTTCAGAACTTTTTTCCCTCCTTCTATGTTTTGACAGCAACAGTTAGTACAGTGCTTCTGTCTCTTAGGGGCAATATTTCTCTTCACACATGCTTAAAGTACACAATAGGTGTACTTTAATAGGTGGAAGCTGCCATTAAATTAAAAAGTATGAAATAGTACACAGTGAGTGCTTTTCCTGAATTCCTAGACCTAACAACTTCGCAGTTCTGAAGAGAAGGTGATTATGGGTGAGTACTAACAACATCCACTGAATGGTGAGCTTGGAACACTTTTCCCAAGGCAAGTTCTGTCTAGGTTATTAGGATGGCTGTGATCTACTGGATCAATGAACTTACAGACAATACAAGACAGAAAAGTCTAAGAGATTGAGTCCCAAAAGAAGAAACTAGACCAAGAAGAGAAAAGTTATCATTGCTGGAAAAAGAGGAAGACTTAACTAGGAGAATGTTTTTCTTAATACCGACAGAGGTATAATTATAACAAAGTTCTAAGTTGTGGCTCATCAGTAGAAACTATCAGGTCAAACCTCACTAAAGCTAAAAAATAAAACTTATAAAATTAAAAAAAAAACTATTTGGATTTCAGTACTAACATCTATTTTAAGATGTGTGTGTGTGTGTGGGTGTTGTCTGAGATTATGTATGAGACAAAATTGGTTTTAAAAATCATAATATTGATGTTGTCCTTTAGGTTTCCAATTCAAGTCTGGTGATGTTCTAACTCTACGAGTTGTAACACACAATTCTCAATTTCTTCTGATTAACGAGATAAACATGTAATGGATATGTCAACCTGGGTTGGTTTCAGAATATGATCTTCAGATCTTACTCTCTGGAGTAGGTAAGGTATAAGAGTGAGCCACTATGCTCAGCCCTGTATTTCCAGTAATTTACTTAATCTTTCTGAATTTCAACTTCATCCTGTGTGGAAAGTGAAAAGAATTACTGTGTGGACCTTAGAATTGGGTGGGAATTATGACTGGGTGCAGGAAGTAATCGTGTTTGGGATGTGTGTACAGAGCCTGACACTCTCACAAAACTACTGATGTTTATATTGAAATGTATTCCAGGAATTGGAAACAAGAGGGATTTTTCTGTTCTTGTTTATCAATTTATGGGCATTGAGGGAGTCAGAGATATTCAAGAAGAACAGGGAAACAAAGGCAGCAATTTTACTCTGTAGATACTGTATTCACAATGAGCTATATCACTGTGGACAAGGAAACGAGGGATGGGATTGTCAAACAAGAAATGAACTCATTACCTGACTTACAATATGTTTATCTGTATGTACACTCCCTTAACAATAACAATTTTAAAAATACAGGTTGATGATTTTCTCCTCCAGTTTTTGTAGGTTCCCTTAAGACTCAGGCCCACCAATGCAGTTTTGGAAGGTCAATTTATTTGATAATTAACATAAAGCCATAATCTCTTGAGAAATGTTATAAAAAGTATTTCATTCTTAGTACCGGTTTCTCTTTGAGTGGCAATTCTACATGTTGTTGGCAGAGCTAATGTTTTACTTTTCGTTTTCAGTATTTGTCAGGTGCTGTATCTTGGCAACCTGCCCCTACCTAAAATGGTAATCAACCATTGAAATTAATGTACTTGAATATGAGTTTCATTTATTTATTTAATTTGTTGTTGTTGGTGAACTCTGGGCCTGGTCACTGTCCTTCAGCATTTCAGCTGTAGACTAGTGCTCTACCACTTGAGCCACAGTACCACATCTAGCTTTTTCTGCTTAGATGGTGCTGTGGAATCAATACTAGGGTCTGGTGCATTCAAGATAAGCTGTCTACCACTGATCCACCGTGTCCTCAGCCCCTAGGACTGGTATTTTTGTGCATGGGTCTATCAAGCAAACTTATTGAGCAAATGCATTCATTTGAAACTAGACATATTCAAAATTATTAATTATCAGATATTTTAACGAATAAAACAGTTATCATTGTTACTAGGAATTGTTTGTCTCCCCACACTATAAACATGGAGGAGATATTTTAAAATAAAACTACAAAATAAATTTTAAGATCTTGGTGCAAACATATCTGTCCAGGTGTTATTACATTAAACAGAGAATTCAAAATTATTTTTTTTCATGAATACAGATATCAAAGGTCTTATAATAGATATTTCAAATTGCAAATTAAAGGAAAAATCAGTCAGGAGGTAAAATTTATATTAAGTGTTAATTTTTGAAGAGGAAAAAAAGATCCTAGATGGCAGACTAAAGACAAAGGAATATCAGAGCCCTATATGCTCAATAATAAATAATAAGAAGTTTTAATAAAAAAATTGAGCTGGAATGTGCACATCAGGCAAAGGCAAGCAATCAGATCATACAAACAACCAAAAACACCAAAATTATATCTCATAAAAAGGAAACAAGTTCAGACCAGGGCTCAACATCCTTATCCTTGATTTCAATGATACACATACACATACACCCCTCTACACACACACACACACACACACACACACACACACACACACACACCAACACACAAACACACAAGTATGTATGCAACAGCTCAACCTACTCACATCCATTCAACATGAATCAAAGATCTTCCTGTAATATTTGAAACATTAAAACTTTCAAGTCTTGAAAATAATTGATAACAGATGCATAAGCAATTATTTTCTGAATAGACTCTGCTATGGAATTGAGAGTTCATGATGGTTATAACTATTTAAACATCTCTGAATCTTGAAAGAATTAAACAAGAGACAATTCAAATTTTGGGACTATATTTCTACCAGCTATTCTTCAAAGGCTTAATTAGAAGTTACAAAAACCAAAATTAAATATCAAATGAATACAACTAATACTTGTGTAAGTGAAGTGAAAGACACTGAGCAGAGACCTATGCTGCCTCCATTTCTAAGCCGGCTGCATGTTGTGGAACCTTTGATTCTATTGGGCCAGGCTCACAGTTGTCTTCTCCAGAGTAGTGGCCCTGCTGGGGTTGGGCTGTGTGGAGAGGAGGGGAGGCCTTGGGGGAGGCCGAGCTGGGGTTGGGGATGGGGTAGTAGGGAGATTACGGGAGGCACTGGCAGAGGCTGGTGAAGGGAGGAAGGAGGCAGTAGGCCAATGGCTAAGGAAGCAGCAGCTCCAAAGGCAGCTGGGTTCTGGGAGTGTCTCTGAGGTTCAGAGTTTGGCCCCTGGGGCCTTGTGGCTGGGTGAAGAGAGGAAGGAGTCTCAAATCCCACCCAAATAGGCAATGAGAAATGAGACAACCAGTGGCTGAAGAATTTCAAGAAAAAAGATAGGGACTTGCAAGGGGGGTGGTCAGTGGCTATAGGTATGTCCACAAACTAAGGCATAAATCTAGCTTGTAGTTACAACTATTAACATGAGGTATTGTTTGTATACATAGTGATAATTGAATCCCTTATTGTTAGGGAGCAGAAGGGAGCAATAGTGATTACATCCATAACACAGACATCCATCTTGTCTCCAAATCTTAATCTTTTAATGTCCAACAGCTCAAACTTAAATACTCTTGAGATAATAACTCATACCCCTGTCTTCCCTTAACTGTTTGACCTTTCCAGAGCACAGCTCTCAGCCTTTTGATTATTGTTTGCGATGGCTTCCCAATCTATCCTTTTCCAAGTCTAACAGCTTGACTTCAGAATCCCTCACAAGTGCTGTGACAGATGTATTATTTTGAAAACTATATTTTTTTCTAGGATAGGTTCAATTTTTAAATTTTATTTTATTTCAAAAATACTGTACAGAGTGGTTACAGTTACATGAGTAAGATACATTCCTTATTGAATATTGATACCTACTCCATTTTTCTTCTCCTCTCCCTTCCCATCCCCCACACCTCCCCCACCACCCCAAAGTTGTAAAGTTCACTTCCGATATAGTGCCTTTTGAATATCATTGGTGCAATGGGTCACTCTTTGTACTTGTTTCATCACTATAATTTTTCCCTTTCTTTCTCCAAATCAGATAAATGTATATACAAAATTGAAGGTACCAGAATCAAGACAGAGATTGCCAGGGATAAACCAATGGCAAAAGACAAATTAAATAAAATAAGATCTAGATGCTCTACTTTATGTACATCAAGGTTGACCTCTGAAAAATAAAAGACTTTTTTCCATGTCTTGGAGTTCATTTCAATTAGCATCATTTTGTAAGGTCAAATGTACATAGTTCTGGAACCAGCAATCCCACTCCTGGGCATTAGTTGAAATGATCTCAAGCTAAAATACACTAAATCTACAATTACGTTTCTGGTAGCACTTTTAGAACCAATCAAAATGCCCCTCCATAGATGAATAGATCAAGTAAATGTGGTGTATATACACAATGGAATTTTATGCTTCTATCAGAAAGAATGGCAAAGCCTCTTTCATAAAAAAATGGAAAGATTTGGAAAACAATCATATTATGTGAAGGAAGCCAGACTCCAAGAAACATAGGTTCCATGATTTCCCTCATTTTATTAATTAATATTGCTTAGGATAGTCCTTAAACTCTTAATATTCCTTTTTTTCTCTCTCCGTCCTCCTCTCTCATTCCATTTGTGTGTGTGTGCGTGTGTGCATGTGTGAGCGTGCATGCACGCACACACAGTAATTAAAGTTGACTCAGAGCCTTAAACTCTTGCTTGGTTTATTCACTCATGACTGACTGAGTATGTTCTATTTGAACCAAGGTTTCACTCTGCTTTGATTGAATAATTGAACATAAATGTCTCATGGATTGGTACTCCAGCCATCTGTGAACCATGATCTTTCTCAGGCTCATGACTATCTAGGAATAGGGATGAGGCACTGGTATACTCAATTGTCTTTTGCTTTGTTTTGTTTTTGTTTTTGGTTGATTTTGTACATCCAATATCTGTAAGGAAAACGAATCATTTATAATCAGGACTATTCCCATAAAATATGTGTTGTTTAAAGATTACCTTAATAATGTTATGCTTTTGCATCCACATTATGTGATTTGATTTTTTGAACTCTATTGTTGCAAACAGTCAAGTCACTTATATACAATTTGAATCTTCTTGTCTTGGTATTAAAGTTTGTTAAGTGTTTCAAAACAGAATTTATCAAGGTTTAACTCTACACTACTGAATCAAGACCTTTATGATTATTCAATTTCTTGTAAATCATAAGTTATTCACTTCTTGTGGCACCATATGAGTACAGGTAGTTTCCTATAATACCTCCACATAGTTTAGACCTCAATGCCATGCAGTCTTCTGCCAAATATGCAAGGGCATCCTTTGTAATTCTCCTTGCATTTTCACTGTTCTTGTCCCTACTCTCCCATGCTAAGTCCTGTGATGATCTTGTTGATTTTCTCCTCTGTTTGCATCTTGGGAACTACTGTTATACACTACTGTATTTCTGTCCATTCTCCTTGTGCTTCATCTTGTACCCTTCTCACAGCAGAGGTCCAGTGATTGGGGATATTTTTTTCACTCTTTTGCTCAGACATCTATCTTTTCTTTCTAGCAATACATTCACTGAATTCTTTCTGTAAAGTCTAATGTCTTGAAAATGATTACTGCATTTTCATGACTTTATTGTTTGGCATTAGAGAAGAACATAGGTCAGTAACTAACTTAGGTAAAAGAAGGTTGCAATCAAGCTTCAATAGATGTTGTTCATTGGATAATATTTACTTCATGGTCTGCCTTCCTGCTTCCATTTCACTGTTTATTTTTCAATGTAGCCTTTTCTTCTGGAATGCATTTACAGGCCTACCTAGTGAAGAGCAATTCCTACTGTAGTTAGTCATTAATTTTATTCCAACATTATTTCATATATCCTTCTGAGTTTTTTCAGGGTCTGTATAATTGTGTTTCACATTCTTAGATATGTTTTAACATGGATGCATCCAGTGATAAAGACACATTGTTAAGTCACCATTTTGATGACAGAAACGAAAACATGCTGCAAACACACTACATGACAATTTTCTGGTTTTAAATTCTTTTAGATTAGAATTGATACTGGAGGACGAACATTCTGTGTACAACTTTATATTTTCCTAATTATTTTAGTATACTTTCCAATATTGTACAAAGTTAAAACATTACTATTTACTTAGTTTTAGGATTTCTAAAGTTGTCAAAGTAAAAGTTCTATTCATTCACAATTTTAAGACAATATTGTCAATTATGACCAAGTGAGACATTTTAAACTTTTATTTGTGGTCCTTAATGTTGGTCCTTGGGAATCAATTCTAGTCCTTCATTTGTCTTCGTCTACTGTGTGCCTCTGAGCCTGATTTGACCTGTGGTTTTATTTTCACTCAACTGGAATAAAGAAAAATTTCACTAGGAAGGACTTATTACTAGGTTATTTTCTCCAGTATCTCTCGCATACATAAAAGCTATATAAGTCTACACTGACAGAAAATGGTGTTCTTATATGGTATTTATTAGTGGTAACTGTTTATTTTGGTAGCCCCACTCTTCACTAAGTATTGCCCCTTTCCTTTTCTCCCTTCCCATAAAACTTGACTGGATCCACTGGAAACCCACTTCCAGGGAGCTTCCTCCTTAAAAAGCCTAACCTTAAGTAACATACCCTCTGGTAGCCCTGCTATAAACTTTCAAAGTCCTGACTGCAACCAGACTCCTTCCTGAAAGCCCTCTTCTGCTATAGGGAAATCCCTCTTCCACTCCACCCTTTCCTGGAATCCCTGCTCTGAACCACCAAAAACAAGGCCACATCCATATCTCCTTCCACGTCCCGCCTTACTGCACCAAGAACCCAGCCTACATCAGGGACCTCCCCCCAAACCCCACCTCATCCACCTGATACCCTGCCCCTAACTATTCTAGTCCCTCATAGTCCCATTGCTCCCATATTCTAGTACTTCCAAGCTCCTCCCATCCCTTTCATACCCCAACTCCAACCAGCCTTCTCCCTCAAGCCCCTCCTGGTTTCATCAGAAACTTCGCCCATAACTAGCCTACTTCTAAGTGGCCTAACCTTTCAAACACAGCCCTGAACCTACCTCTTCCCACAAAGCCTATCCTGCTATACCAAAAACCCTTCACCTCCCTATAACTACCCTTGAAGCCCTGCCTTACTTGGCCAGAACCTTCTTGCACAGCCCATCTCCTGCCTGGAAAGCCAACCTGCTCCAACACAAGCCTCTCTACCTCCCACATCTTCTCTCTCAATGCCATGCCTTGCTCCACAGATAAACCCACCCCTTATTGGCTCCTCCCTCAGATCCACACCCTACTACACCAAATAGCCTTCCCATAATTATCCTACACCATTGCAGCCTTTCCACTCGTTCTCAAAGCCCCTCCTCCAACTAACCCAATGGCTCCAAACCCTGCCCTGTTCCTGCAAAACCCCACTAGAAAAACCCCAGCACACTATGCCATTTCTGGACACCCACATTGCTCCACTGGAAACCACTGCTCCAGGTGGCCTCCTTCTAGAAGCCTAGAAAACCCCCACCACATTGTCCCATCTCTCGACACCCACATTGCTCCACTGGAAACCACTGCACCAGTT
This sequence comes from Dipodomys spectabilis, assembly GCF_019054845.1. Taxonomy (NCBI): domain Eukaryota; kingdom Metazoa; phylum Chordata; class Mammalia; order Rodentia; family Heteromyidae; genus Dipodomys; species Dipodomys spectabilis. The sequence continues at coordinate 330,541 of NW_024871310.1, read as the reverse complement.
AGCCACCTTCTGGGAGCCTCACCAGGCATAACTGTAAATCCCTGTCCCTCCATAGTCCCTTTTGGAAGATTGCTTTGCCATACCTGAAACCCTGTCCAAAGTCCATGTCCTGTCTTGCAAGACTAAAATACCAACCCAACCTTACTCCTCTTTTCGAAGTGGTGACTGACTACACCAGGAACCGCATCCTAACTAGTCTAGTGCACTGGATCCTATCACTGCTCTCACAAAGCCATGGTTCTGAAAAACACCTCCATACATTGCGACTACATTTTGCTCTACCAGAAACCCCACCTCCACCCTAATATATTTCCCAAAGGCCTGCCATTCTCCACCAGAAACCCCACCCCTTACTATCCCATGTCTTCCTAGTATTACCCTGCCCTTTCAAAGCCACACCCTGAAAAGCCTCACCCTCATATCTCCGCATTCCTGCACCAGAATCCCTACCTTCTCTCAGCCTCTTGCCTCCATTTCCTGCCCTGCCTTATGGGAAACCTCACCCTACATATCCCACAAGGGCTCACAGTGCTCTAACTGCACCCCTCCTCTAACTAACCTCCTCCTTTGTAGCCTTGTTCTTTCTTCTCAAAACTCTGCCCCAGCCTCCTCCCCAGTGACCAGTCCTTCTTCCACTGAAAACCCGTCCACCTGCCAGAACTCCACCAGAAACCCAATACCACCTTCATCCATGAAGGTCCCATCTAGTAACTTTTTTACAAATGTGATTTTATACTGGCCATAGAATTCATACTAATCAATATGATAGGAAAGCAGTATTACAAAAAGGCAACAACAATTAGTTAGTTCTTAGATGCCTTAGTCTAGTTTGGGGTTCTGTTACACGGCAGGTACATATTGTGTGAACATGTGTGAAGGTGATTCCTCTTATTGGAAAGCATTCTATGAAGTATCAGTAAGGTTTCATAAGTGATCATTTTATTTCTAGAAAATTCGTGCACATTTGTACCCATTAACTTAAAAAAATACTTATTTTAAATCCTCTGGTTTCGTTGAGGAAAGAGTATTAGTGTGTAAAAAGATGAGTTACAACTCATCTCTCTAATGAATAATTTTGGAGTTGCTTACTTTACTATGTACCAGAGATTTTAGTAACAGAAATTTTCTACCAGAATCCACTTTGAATTTCCTCCTTCCACTGAAGTGCCCTTTGGAAAAGTTTGAAGTGAGATTATACAGGTGACCTGTCAGAAATAAAAACGTATTTGAGATCATAACAATATTATGATGAAGACCCCACCCAGTATGCTTTTTATTTTCTAACAAAAGGAACGTAAGCCTATTTAACTGCAGACTTTCTGAAGACTAGAACACAAAAATATAAGAAATGGCCTGTTATACCATGGTTCTGAAAACAAAACCAAAACAAAGAAAGATAACATAATGAGACAGAAGGAAATGAGGAACTTGTACATGTAATATATAGTGTAAAAAATACACTGATTCAAGAAAAAAATAATTTGGTTGAGTTGTCTTGTTCAATATATTTCATTGTAAATATTGCTCTTTGTTTAGCTGTGACTTAATATAGGTCTCAGCAGGTATCTGCCCAGGTAATTCTGTAGTTAGTCTATTTCATCATTTCAAGATCATCAGGAAGAAAAACTCCACACCCCATAAGACACACCTGCAACAGCACTAGACATACCTTCCTATTGGTCCAACAGTGTAAACCAGACCTGTGTTTTACCAGGCTTTGTATGTGGTATGATATGGTTTATTCAGGCTGAAGAGCTAAAGTAACTCCAATTCGAGATTAACCCCACTATCTTTTGCTAGGCTGCCCTCAGAGTAACCCCAAGAGAGAAAAAAAACACAAGCTCCCACCAGCCCTGCCCACCATTAAGAAAGCAGAGCAATTGCCCAAGTGTTCCAGGAACAGAACATACTAATAGTTCAGAAAAAGGGCAGAGCGGTTATTGTGGATTCAAAATAATCATGTAACTTGTTGTGTGGAAATTCCTTAAACTTATTTGTTTAATTCTATAAAAGTTGTGCTGATTTTGTGCTCGGAGACTCAGAATCACCAGTTACCCGGTGTGCGGGGGACCAAGCTTAAGCTTGCAAATAAACAACTCTTTTGCTGTTCGAATTGGTCATGGTCTCCAGTGATCTTTGGGGGTCCGAAGTCCATACAACATTTCTGGGGGCTCATCTGGAACCTCCCTCATAAGATCCTCTAGACGCCCCACCATAGAATCCCAAAAAACCCAGCACTTAAGTCAAGGCAATGCCGTTCTGTATATTTGCTTGCCAGCAGGTTCTGTATCTGTAATTCTGGTTTCCTGAGGGGTCTACACTCTGGTTGGCAAGTTGTGTTAGTAGACACGCTATAAGACTGCCAATGGAGTCTGTGAGTAGACGTCCCCAGACCTCTCAGGGTAGATTGCTATTTAGGACGGACATTTTTGGGAAACAATAAGTCTGTAGACTGGCACTTTTTGGTTGGCAATTTACAAAGCTGCAGTGTGCCTTTGTAAGTTGTGTCTTTGTGTTGAGTGTTCTGTTTGTCATTTGGGGTTTATCTTAGCCTTAGGCCTTGGCTCAGGGAGATCGGGGTATGGGGTAGAATCTGCCAGGCTGAGGGGATGGCCTCGAGGGACTGATTTCCCTAGCCCCAAAATGACTTGAACTTCTCTTCCCCCTTGGAAGGCCCCTGTGTCAACAAATGTTGATGAGATGTCACCTCATTCACTGAGACCTGATTGTTCTCTGTTGTATGTTTCTGGAGATAGGGAAGTTCTGGGTGGGAGTGGTAGGCTCACTCAGCAGACTCTGGATTCAGCTTGCTGAGTGAGAACGGCACAGAGTTCTGGTAGGTATAAACTCAACCTTTGGTGATTGTCTTCTCTAGTTCTGTTTTAGAATTTGTACTACTTTTAAATGTGGGTTTTTGGTTTCAGTGTTTTTGTTATTTATTTGAAAATCTCTGGGGAAATAAAAGTTCCAGTCTCCAGCTGAGCTCAATCACATGGAAGGATGTGTGCCTGTTTTGACTTTTCAGCGAGTCCCGACAATGGAAAGTGCTCTTGTCTAAAATTGGATGAAAGTGGATGAACAAGGTTACATATCCACCAACAATGCAGTAAGGTTCCCTTCTGTCCACATCCCCTCCAGCAACTGTTGTTATTAGAGTTCTTGATTACAGCCATTCTTACTGGGGTGAGGCAATATCTCAATGTTGTTTTGATTTGCATATTTTTTATGGCTAGGGAGGTTGAGCAATTCTTCCTGTGTCTTTTGGCCATCCTTCTTTCCTCTTCAGAGAAGTTTCTCTTTAAGCCTTTAGCACAATTATTTATTGGGAAGTTGTTTCTTTGAAGATTTGTTGTTGGGGAATTTAATTTTTTGAGTTCCAGGTATATTTTAGATATGAAACCCTTGTCCATTGTATGGCTAGTGAAGATCCTCTCCCAATCAATGGGCTTTCTATTGATCTTGCTAGCTATGTCCTTTGCCATACAGAAGCTCTGCAATTTCATGCAATCCCATGTGTCCAACCTTTCTTTGATTTGTTATGTTCTATGTCTCTATTAAGAAAATTTCGGCCTGTGCCAAGGAGACCTAGGGTTTCTCCTACTCAATCCTGTAATGATTTCAGAGTGTCTGCTTTGACTCCGAGGTCTTTGATCCATTTGGATTTGATTCTGGTGCAGGGTGATATATAAAGATCTAAGTTTAGTTTTCTACAAGTAGTTAACCAATTTTGGCAGCACCATTTACTGAAAAGGCTGTCTATTTTTTTAGCTACCTTATCGAAGATTACATGGTCATAGGTCTGTGGGTTCATTTCTGGGTTTTTGGTTCAATTCCATTGGTCCTGAGGTCTGTTCTTGTGACAATACCAAGCTGTTTTAATTACTATGGCTTTGTAGTAGAGTTTGGAAGTTGATATTCCTCCAGCACTGTTCTTTCTGTTGAGAATTGTTTTAGCTATTCGGAGTCTTTTATTGTTCCATATGAAGTTTTTTGATTGCCTCTTCTATTTCCTTGAAGAATAAGGTTGGAATTTTGATAGATATCACATTGAATTTGTAGATAGCCTTGGGAAGTATTGCCATTTTCAGGATGTTGATCTGTCCAATCCAGGAACATGGCAATTTTTCCACTTTCTTAGTTCTGTTTTGAATTCCTTTTTTAGGTTTTTAAAGTTTTCATCATAGAGGTCTTTCACTTCTTTGGTTTAGTTAATTCCGAGGTATTTTATTTTTTTGTGGAGCTATTCCGAATGGAGTTGCTTTCCTAATTTCAGCCACACTTTTCTTATTATTGGAATACAGAAAAGCCATTGAGTTTTGAGGGGTAATTTTATACCCTGCTACTTTGCCAAAGTTTTGAATCAGCTTGAGCTCCCCTATGACCCAGCAATCCCACTTTTGGGCATTTACCCAAATGTTCACAAACAAGACCATACTAAAGCTACCAGCATAACTACGTTTAATGTAGCATTATTTACCATAATTAAGATATGGAACCACCCCAGATGCCCCTCAGTAGATGAATGGATCAAGAAAATGTGGTATATACACACAATAGAATTCTAAGCCTCCATTAGAAAGAATGACATTGCCCCATTTGTTAGGAAAATGAAAGACTTGGAAAAAAATTTTGTTAAGTGAAGTAAGCCAGGCCCAAAAGAATATAGGTCCCATGGTTTCCTTATTTGCACTAACTAGTATATGTCTGTGTCAAGCAGAAAAATTCAGATAATTTGAATACATATTCAAATGTGTTTTTCTTTCATGTGATTGTTTCTAACACATTTATATGATTATTTCTTTGGTGCTTTGTGTGTCCCTCCCCCACCGTATAACCCCTGCTTTCACTGTATTTGATGTCGGTATAATTTGTGGAGGGGAAGGGAATAAACAAATCGTTTAAATAGGGATAAAGGTGGACTTATTTCAACAACTAGATATACAAGTCATTATGTCAAAAACGAACTTTACAACTTTGGTGGTGAGGGGGAGAGGGGGAGGAGGATTGGGTTGGAGGGCGGGGAGAGGATGGTAAGGGTAATCAAAGGAGGAGGCTACAATGCTTGATAAGAAATGTACTCATTGTTTTGCCCATGTAATTTTAACCCCTCTGTACAGTACTGTTACAATTAAAAACACATTAAAAAGAAAAAATAAATAAAAATAAAATTGGATAAAAATCAGGACAGTTTAGTTTCAGGTGACCCCCCCCCCCCCGCCCCCGAGCCTTCCTCCAACAGAAGTGAGTCAAAAGATCAATTCGTGAAATGACTTGCTAAAGCCCTGAGAAAATGAAGCTCTACAATATTGCTTAGTTTCAAAGAAATATTGTCCTAAATTTTTGTTTGAAAACTTTAGAAAATGTATGTACAACTGATTTTGATTTTTGGTTGCTTAAAGATCTGATTGTGTTTTGTATGTGTTTGTGAACATATTCATGATAGAAATTGTCAGCATGATGTAACAAGTGGGTGAGATTAAGTTTAAAATTCAAAAGGTTATGAGGTTTGGACATTACCAAAACATTTTTAAAGAATTTTCACATGGTTTTAAATAGCTTTTTAAGGATACTTTAACTTGAAAAATAGAAAATCTGGTATTTTAGAATGCATAAGGCTGTTTATACTGTACTCAAGATATCTGAATTAACAAAAAGGAGAAACTTAGAAGCTAACAAAAAAAACCTCTCTTTAGGAGTGAACAGTGAACAGGCAGAAGTGCAGTTCAGCTGGTCATGCATGGTGGAACAGGCCATAGGAGAAGTCCACCCATGGTGAATGAGAGCAAACTGGCTCAATAGCAGTTCATCTAACCCTAAAGAGTCAAATTGTGTGTGTGCCCATTCCACAGGAAGGGCCAAGTGGCCCATCTTTATTCTGTCCCTTTTCCCTTCACATAGACACTGGAAACATGATGGTAAAAACGAGTGATGTAAAGATCTTATTAGCATTGCTAAAACTGCCCCTTGGATGTGTTAAAATTAAAATTAAGAAGGCCTTAAAAAGAGGTTTAAAATTTTATTTGTATAATGTGATTTGCTCTCAATGATATTCTGCCATTGTGTATGTGTTTTTTAAGGCATAAAGGTGTTAAGTCTAGCTTCTTGGTACAGTGATGGTGATTGTAATTTTTGCATTAAGAAAAAATGTTATTTGAGTTGAAAAGTTTTTATGTGTATCTTTTTCAAAACAAGCAGCCAAGAGGATATTAGTGACACACCTAGTCTTGAAAGTTCAAGGGATTTTTTTCAAAATGCAAATAAAAACTAATGTATAGAATATTAAAACAGACATTAATAGGAGGCTTATAAATTAGGAATGGGCTTCTGTATATAAAGTTTAAAAGTATAATTGTTCTAAACATTGGCTCAAATTGCAAAAAGGAAAAATTAGGATTACCAAAATAATTGCTTAATTCCTATTTCAGTTTGCTCTCATGGTTTTTTTGTAACAGTTCTCATCAGGCCCACAAAAAGGAGTGAGGATTCTTGTCAGTTTGTCAGATGTAACTTTGGCTCTTAATATGTTTCAGGTAAGAATATGCTTAAAACTACTTCTATGTTGACCACCTTGTTGCTTTTAATTGGAGTAAAGTGTCCTTTTATGAGACTCATTGATCTGTAACTGGTTTGAATCTAGCCTGGGCAGAAAAAGGACCGTGTGAGACTGTCACCTCTACTCAGCCACCAGAAGGCTGAAAGAGCAAGCAGACCTGCTTTAGGATTCAATGTGGCAGAGTGCTAGCCTTGAGCTGTAGAGCTGAGGGACAGCACTCAGTCCCCGCGTTCAAGTCCAGCAACCAACTAAGGGAAATGGCAATGAGGTATTTTTCCCAGTGTGGAGAAGACACTCTTGGATGAAAGCAATGTAGGAGCATCCAGAGACCGTAAGCCAATGCTTGGATGGCAGAAATAATGTCAGATCCTAGCTAGAGTCATTTGTGTGTGGCCCTTCAAAAATTGGTCAAAGCCAGGAGGTCATAGAAAGATAGTTTGTAAGCATGCCTAATGTCTATGACTATCTACCTTGTAAGGGACAGGAACTTGTCAGTCATCTGTGATAGTACTAAAAGGCTAAGGTTGTAAAATGTGGAAGATAGTTTAGATCCCAACCCCTGTATGTGCCAAAAGCTCTAATTGGCAGTAACTTTTGAGCTGACACCAGCTACATAAATTTTATTTGCTCAGGAAAAGTTTGTATACCTGAGAGTTTTTTTTTCTATTGCTATCTGTCTGAAAGCCTGCATAGGTAACTCAGACATTGTTAAGATTACAAGAGATCACATTCCTAAGCCATCCTGAAAGATCCTTTTGCAAAGCAGAAGGCTAAATAAACAGCACTGCTGTAGCCAGAATAAAGGTCTGTGCGTTTGTCAAAAGTTAAAATGTTGTTCTTAATGACATCTAACCCTGGTAACCTCTTTGTAAAATAGGCTAAGATTATAGTTTCCTGGATAGGTAGGAACAACACACCTGAGTCAGCTTGAAGACAAAAGATGAATCTTCATCCATCATCCCCATTTAAGAACAAGGGACCAGAGTATCTTTTTTTTTAAATGTGACAAAATAGACAGAATAGATAGAAGGAAAAGGCATGGGAAATAATAGTACAGGCCTGAACCCTCTATATCTGCCTAGAAAATCCTAATCTTATTAAAAATACGATCTAGTTTAAAAAATTGTCATCTTGGTTAATTGTCCTGGGCTACTCTGTAAATAGTCTTTAAAAAACTAGTTGGGTCATAGCTTGCCAAGCCTATGCAATGAATCCTTAACCAGTCTTTGTAGGAATTTGTAGCCCAGAACGAGGTGTGACAGTCCCTTGAAGCCACAGATAGTCCCTGCTGGTGCTGGTGCTGCACACATTAATGAGTAAAGTTCAACGACAGCTTGACAGTCACCTGGAGGATATCTACATCATCACCCTATATCATCACCCAGACCATCTCCACCCTGGTAAAAGTAGACTGAACTCCTGCATGATTCCATCACCTGAGAATGCTTCCTGGTTGAAAGTAAGATCTTGTGGGACATTCTTTTGGTGATATCCAGTAACCTCTCTACTCCCACAGTGGATATTTGGGCCAAGGAAATCACTGCCTTGCCTTAGGTACTTCAGGGTCACAGCCTAGTTTGGCTCTGGTATGGTAATTATCTTCTTCCCCCTGGGTGTGTTTTAAAGATAAAGGAGAGAATTTTTTTAAATCAATGGAGGTAAGAGGAGGAATGAGACCCAGCCTTAATCTTAGCCTTAAAATCTCACAAGCTTTTCATCCCACTGGTGCCGTGAGGCTTTCTGAGATAACTTGGTTCCACAAATCAAAGGAAAAATGTGTAGTTTTAAACTCTAGCCACAAAGGAGCTCAAGGAATTGTAAAGAATAGGAGTGTAGAAAAGAAAGCCTTAGGAAGAAATTGGGGAAAATTGGTATCCTCTAGATAAGAAAGGATTAAAAATGTAAGGATTGTCTTAAAAAGTTTGTAAAGAAGACAAACCTCAGAAAGTTTAAGTATGTAGCAAATGGTATAAGGATGTCTTAAAATTGGAGCTTACGAGTACAACTGGTATAAAGGTAAGTTAGCTGTGGTATAGGGAGTCAGGATTGCTGGAAGAAAATGTATGACCTTTGGTACTGTTAATTTTTGTTACTCACAATTAGACCTTGTAGACCTTGTAGATCAACACGGTCCATCTATTAGTTCTGAGATCCCAATATCAAAAAAATATAGAAGACTGTGCCAATTAGGGGACCATGATTGGTCCCTGATGCTCTAGAAGAGGAGAGAATGAAGAGCCACAGTAACTCCAATTTGAGATTACCCCCAACCATCTTGTGCTAGACTGCCCTCAGAGTAACCCCAAGAGAGACAAAAAACACAGGTTGCCACCAAGCTTGCCCAACCTTAAGAAAGCAGAACAGTTGCCCAAGTGTTCCAGGAACAGAACATACCAATAGTTCAGAAAAAGGGCAATGTGGTTAGGGTGGACTCAAACCAATCATGTAACTGCTTGTGTGGAAGTTCCCTAAAATTGTTTGTTCAATACTATAAAAGCTGTGCTGATTTTGTGCTCGGGGACTCTTAGCGTCACCGGTTACCGGATGTGCAAAGGACCAAGCTTGAGCTTGCCAATATACGACTCTTTTGCTGTTTGCATTGGTCATGGTCTCTGGTGGCCTTTCGGGGATTCCAAGTCCAAACAATAGGGCTTGATATAAAATGTGTCTTCCCAGGGAATTAAATGATGGCATTTATAGCTAAAATGATTTAGGGTCATTATTAACATCTAACACATGCTAAGGTTTTTATTTATACCTCTCTTTCTCCCTTCCATTCTTTCTTCCACCCTTCTTTCCGTCTTTCATTCCTACCTACCTTGCTTGCTTGCTTCCTTCCTTCCCTTCTCTCCTCCTCCTTCTCTACTCTCTTTTCTTCTTTCTCTTTCTTTCTTCCCTTTTTTCCTCTTTTAGGAAGTGAGTATGAATTTAGATATTTTGTTGGCTGAACAAGTATTCTACCATTAGAACAATCTTTTTTCAATTTAGTTATTTGCTCATAGGTTATCAATTTTGCTGAGAGCTGAACAGAGGCTAAGTTCCTCACCTCTGTCTGCCAAGTAACTTGATCACAAATGAAATTGCAGCATGCCAGGCTTAGGATGATATTAGAATGTTATCACGTTCCTTGCACACTGGTTCTGAACTGTCATCTTCTCAAATTCGAGTGAGTGATGTGAGCTCCAATATCCTGCCCTTAGTATAGATTGTCTAAATGATTGATTGAAGGCAATTTAATTTTAATCTTTTTTTGCCAGTCCAGGTGCTGTTATAATTTTATTTCTAGACAATTTTTGTGTACATTAGCTTTAAAATATTTCATTACTGCCTTTTTTTCCCTTTATACTTTTCTTGGTCATGCGGCTTGAACTCCAGAGTCCTTACATTTTCCACCTTACCTTACAAATAAAGAAAGAGTCAAATTCAGTTTGTTGGTATAAAGTCACAAATTGTTTCCTGCAGAAATAAAAATAAATTTCACCTCCTGGCTCTAAGGTCTATGTCTTTTTAAGGTAACTACAGATATGTAAGTGGTATTATGTAAATTGTGTCATGTGTTTACAGCTGTATTGAAGAACATACTCTTAATATATCATTGGAAAACAGGGTGATTGTATAGTATCTATATGAGAATGTTGTTTGAACTAATCACGCTAAGTTGAAAACTACATCTTAGTCGATCAAAATGTGGAAATTAACGATTTTATTTATAGGAAAATAATACCACCAAGAAAAGCGAGTATACATTAGAGAGACTGCAGGAATAACATTAGGGTTTTTATTATCTCTACCTGTTTAATGTGGTTCTATTTCTTGATATAGGAACTCTCTTCTTGTTATTCTTACTGTATGTAATCCAACGCTGTTTATTACCATGTATTCAATGTGGGAAATCTAGCTTCAAAAATGTGTAAAGTTTTTTCCTTTTCAATCACAACATTGTAATTATCAGGGTACACTGTGGTCATCATCATCTTCACCAAAATTATTAATAACATCGTAAGTGCTAACTATTGAAAGTCTGATATGTATCTATGATTTTGCAATTATTTGTCTGTTGATTAATGATTTTAATGTTACCACTGTTCATGCATCCATATTAAATTTAGAAGAAATAAAGAAATAAAAACACTAAACCATAACAGGTAGCTTGACTATATGCTTATAAAAAATTGTAGAATAGATTTTTGAAGTATTGCAAATTCCTAACCAGTATGAATTAATTTCCTCTCTCCTCATCACTACACACAAATATTTAAGAGTTTGACCAGAATTATTTCTATTAATATACTGTAAATGCTACTACAATATCATGGGTATATCGAAAATTCCCTTGAAAATAATAAACTTTATATTCTGTTTAAATATTAGTTATTTTATTCTAGGAAACTTTAGGAAAATTGACGGCATATCTTTGAAATTAAAAAAGGTCAAAAATAGTAGCATAAAGTTGTATAGGGAGTCTGTCTTCAGAAATATATATTATATATATACATAATGTGTAGAAAGACATACATTTTTGGAGATTGTCATCAGAAATATATACATATATCTAAATTTTTGTGTAGAACGATGAACAATATAGTCAAACAAAAATCTTAAGACATAATTAAAATTAAATAAATACATCAAACCAAGTGCCAGTGAATCAAGCTTATAATTCGAGCTATTCTTTGTAATTAGATCTTAGAATTGTGTTCGAAACTAGCCCCGACAGAAAAGTACTTGTTACATTCCTATCTCCAATTAACCACTAAAAACATGAATTAGCTCTGTGCCTCAAGTTGTATAGTGCTGGCTTTGAGCATAAGAAGGCTTAGAGACAATGCTCAGACCTTGCAAACAACAACAAAATATATCACATTAATTTCACAAAAGCATCTTTTAACTGCTGTGAACATTTCTTAGAAACATGAATACATGCCCCTGAAAAATGTTAAGTAAAAATTATAGAATATTTACGTCTATGTTAAAGACATGACTATTTAGATTGAGATTTCTAGGTAATGAATAGAAATTAAGAATAATGATAATATATTTGGACTGGTCTTTTATTCTACTTTATGGTAGTAATAAAATGATATTTGTAACGATTATATAAAATTACTCATGTTTGGTATTTGAATTATAATAAATGATAAACATTTTTAAATGATTTCCATAGGAAAGGATCATTTCCTCAATGGTATCAATTCTTTTGTAATTTCAAAACAATTAAGAAAATTATTCCAAGGCTGGTTTGCTCTAAGACTATATTTGTTTTTGTGTTCTAGTTTTCATATGTTCGTAGAAATTAAAACTCCAAAAAAATCAGTGGATGTTGGCATTCAGGAACATCTTCATAGATACTAATACTGGAGTTGCTTAAGTTGAATTGTTTTATTTCATTTGTTATATTCACAAATAAATCAACATGATTGTGTATTTTGTTTCTTTTCACTGCTGTTCGCTCTTATCTTGAGAATACTTTTTTCCAAGCAAAGTAGAGAAAAGCATTTGGATTGAGCAAGTAGCGTATAGGTTTCATAAAATACAGATGCATAGATTTGGGTCTTTTGTCATTTGCTATAAGTTTCTTCCAGAAAAGGTTATCAATTACTTATAAGTGATGCACAATTCCTAGATATTCCAATTATCACATACACTTTTTGATTGAGTTATCTCTGCATAAACTCAAAAAAGGACCAAAAAAACTCAAAATAAACAAAAATCACATCTTCATTTTAAAAGCTGTAGTTCACAAAGAATTTTTAGCCAACACCGAAAACATCTTTTCAGGTATTCTGCAATTTGTGTGAAGTATTTTTAACAATTTTTTTGCCGACATGAAATTCACATGCAATATATTATCTCCTTTTATTGTATACATTTAAGTGCTTTGGAAGTGAATTGTACAATCATAGGTTTTCCAAGCCTAAGTTTCACAAACTTACATATTTTCAAATAGAAATGCTGTAAATTTTAGAACAGATATTAAAATAGATATAAAATTCAGTTACAGGAATTTGTCCAGCATATATCCTCTATAGTGTGTCTTTTCAAATTTGTTTTGGGGAATTATATCCAGGGTCTCACACATACTATTCCAGTGCACTGTCAATGGACTACATTCCCTGTCCAATTTTTTTTTACTTTCAGTAATGGCTGAATAACATACAATTCTCTTTAACCTTATCAAGACTTGAAATCTTGCTTGCTAAAATGATTGCAGTATTATACAAATCATTGTGCTATGTGGAGTATATCAATTTCTCCACAAATACATTATTATATTTTATGTCATCTTTTTATATTATGGTCATACTAGTGAGTTTTCTTTTTCTTTTTTCTTAGATACTAAAGAGGAACTTATTTCATATGCTCCTCCTATTAACTACTAATTTACATATGTTCTTTAAGAAATATCCTGTTCGGGAAAATTTTTATATAGAATTAGAAGATTTGAATGTACTTAAGACTCAGGATTGTTGTAGCATTAACATTGTAGCATTAACAAATATGTGTCCTCTGTCTGTTGTATATGTTTTCATTACTTTCATAAAATTATGAAAGGTTATCAGTTGATATTAACCAGTTAATTCTTGATTATCTTTAACCTCTAATGCTTTACATGTCAAATTTTTAGAAAACTTTACTGATCCAATGTGATGAATTTGTACATTTATGTTTATAGTTTTTTACATCTCACATTTAGTTTGATAATCATTTTTTATTTTAAATTTTTGTATAAGGTTTGAGGTAGTAGTCTAAGATCAATTTAAATCTAGAGAGGCAATAGTGCCAATACACCCAATTAAGATACTATTTTTATTTCAAAACGTCGTGGCATCCTCTTCAAAATCTATTGACCATAAAACTAAGAAATTTACATGTAGTTAACCAGTTTTGCCAGCACCATTTACTGAAGAGGCTGTCTGTCTTCCATTCTATTGTTTTAGCTCCCTTATCGAAGATTAGATGGCTATAGGTTTGTGGGTTCATTTCTGGGTTTTCAATTCTATTCCATTGGTCCTGAGGTCTGTTCTTATGCCAATACCAAGCTGTTTTGATTACTATGGTTTTATAGTAGAGTTTGAAATTTGGTATTGATATTCCTCCAGCAGTGTTCTGTCCGTTGAGGAGTGTTTTTGCTATTTGGGGTCTTTTATTGTTCCATATGAATTTTTGGATTGCCTCTTCTATTTCCTTGAAGAATGAGGGTGGAATTTTGATAGGTATTGCGTTGAATTTGTAGATAGCCTTGGGAAGTATTGCCATTTTCACGATGTTAATCTTTCCAATCCAGGAGCATGGGAGGTTTTGCCATTTTTTAAGTTCTGTGTTGATTTCCTTTTTCAAGATTTTACATGTAGAAAACTAAAGCTAGATCCTTATATATCACCCTGCACCAGAATCAACTCCAAATGGATCAAAGACCTTGAACTCCAAGCAGACACTCTGAAAACATTACAGGATGGAATAGGAGAAACCCTGGGTCTCCTTGGCTCAGGCCGAAATTTTGTGAATAGAGACCCGGAAACACAACAAATCAAAGAAAGGTTGGACAAATGGGATTGCATAAGGTTGCAGAGCTTCTGCAGGGCAAATGACATAGCTAGTAATATCAATAGAAAGCCCACGGATTGGGAGAAGATCTTTACTAGCCATACAACGGACAAGGGTGTCATATCTAAAATATACTTGGACTCAAAAAATTAAACCACCCAACAACAAATCCTCAAAGAAACAACTGCCCAATAAGTAAGTGGGCGAAAGACTTAAAGAGAAACTTCTCTGAAGAAGAAAGAAGGATGGCCAATAAACACATGAAGAAATGTTCAACATCCCTAGCCATAAAAGAAATGCAAATCAAAACAACATTGAGATATCACCTCACTCCAGTTGGAATAGCAAAAATCAAGAACTCTAACAACAACAGATGCTGGAGAGGATGTGGACAGAAAGGAACCTTACTTCATTATTGGTGGGAATGTAAACTTGTTCAACCACTTTGGAAAGCAGTATGGAGGTTCCTGAAAAGACTTCACATAGAACTCCCCTATGACCCAGCAATCCCACTTTTGGGCATTTACCCTAATGCTTACAAAAAAGACCACACTAAAGCTACCAGCACAACTATGTTTATTGCAGCAGTATTTACCATAGCTAAGATATGGAACCAACCCAGATGTCCCTCAGTAGATAAATGGATCAAGAAAATGTGGTATATATACACAATGGAATTCTATGCCTCCATCAGAAAGAATGACATTGCCCCATTTGTTAGGAAATGGAAAGGCTTGGAAAAAATTATATTAAGTGAAGTAAGCCAGGCCCAAAGAAACATAGGTCCCATGGTTTCCCTTATTTGCAATATCTAGTATAGGTATGAGTCAAGCGGAAAAAGTCAGAGAATGTGATGTTAGGAAAACGAACCCTCAAATATGTATTTTAATGTTTTTGTTTCTTTCATGCATGTGTTTCTAACGCATTTATAAGATTATTTCTTTGTTGCTTTGTATGTCCCTCCCCCACAGTGTAACCCCCGCTTTCACTATATTTGCTGTCAGTATAACATGTGGAGGAGATGGGGACAAACAAGTCGTTTAAGGATTCAGGTGGACCTGTTGCAACAATGAGAAGTACAAAATGTCATGTCAAAACCAGCTTTACAATGTCGGTGTGGGGGGGTATGATTGGGTGGGGGGGAGGGGGGAGGCTGGGAAGGGAGGTGAAGGGTAAACAAAGGAGGAGGCTGCAATGCTTGGTAAGAAATGTATGCATTATCCTGCCCATGTAATTGTAACCCCTCTGTACAGTATGTTCTCAAATAAAATAAAATTAAATTAAAAAAAAAACTAAGAATTTATTTTTGATAAATCTGTTACATTCTTCTATGTGTCTGTTCTTTCACTACTAAACATGGTAATAAGGTTCAAATCTAGTATGATAGCTCAAGCTACACCATTTTACACAATTGTTCTGACTGACCTGTATTCCTTGAATTTACAGACGAGTTTATTGAACAGGTGGCCAATATTCTACAGAGATATCTAGATGTTTGATAGTCACTCATATTTTGCACCTTGTGAAAACACAAGACCCCAGATATTATATATAGAAAAATGTCCTTAGAGAATGGTTTAAGCATTTAAATTAATTTACAAATGAGTTAAGATTTAGTTAACACTATAGCATAATAAATTTGAATGATAACGACTTGAGCTGTACTACAGAGGAAAGTGAGAGGGTATAGAATAGAATGATGGACCACATAGGAGATATATGTAATTGCTATTGTGTTTCAAAGAACAGAAAGACTTCAGAAAAGAGAAGGAGGAAAATAATCAAAGTATTCTGAATCAAGTTTCTTTTTATTCCACCTAATAGTGTGGACTAAGAGTCAGAGAAGATGGAAAAAATAAAATAGAAAATAAAGCTTTGTATAGACCTGTTACAATGTAAAGAAATTGTAATAGGAATATGATCACTAATTTCCAAAGAAATAAAAGAAAGAATAGATAAACCCTAAAGGCAAAAAGAATGAAGAGAGAAAAGAAGCAAAGTAAAACCTTAATCAATAACAAACACAAGAGTTTGGAAGTAGACAAACAGTGGAAATATTCTAAAAAACAATAAAATAACAATAAAAATTGCTATTGTGGATAAAATATGGATCACATTTCATCATATATAATTTTGAAAAAACATACTAGGAATAAAAATTTAAAAGTCATAATTTAAAACAATATTTACATTATAACTAGACAGTATAGTTCAGTGGTAAAAACTTGGCTCAGCATATGTGAAACAGTAGAGTGATCACCCAAGCATTACAAAGTACACACAAAGCACACACATACACACACAAACCACATAAACACACACACACACACAATACACACATTTGGAATATTGATATTATCATATTAACAGAGTAAATTATTACAAATAGTAAAAGTAGGTTAATATATTGAATCATAATATTGCTTGTACTATTTAAAATTTAGTAGAAATAAAATAGTCACGATATACTTGGATTCTTATAGATTAAGTAAATTGAAAGTTAAGAAATAGAAGACAGGAGAACCTTCGA
Source organism: Dipodomys spectabilis (assembly GCF_019054845.1). Taxonomy (NCBI): domain Eukaryota; kingdom Metazoa; phylum Chordata; class Mammalia; order Rodentia; family Heteromyidae; genus Dipodomys; species Dipodomys spectabilis. The sequence goes on along the minus strand of NW_024871310.1, from coordinate 313,913 downwards.
AAAGAGTTTTAAACAATAAACATTTTGAAACATGTATCCTTTTAGTTTTACAAAAGATTGATGTTATTGGAGTTTTAACTCAAGATTTAGAATATGATAACCAGGTGCTCTATATTGCACTAGGGATGGCTATATCTCTATTCATTTCACTCTGGATATTTTTGGGGGGTCTTGTCGTGGGGCCTGAACTCAGGGCCTTTGCGCTGTCCCTCAGCTCTTCAGCTCAAGGCTAGTGTTCTACCACTTGAGCCACAGCGCCACTTCCAGCTTCTTTCTTTTTGCTTATGTGGTGCTGAGGAATCGATCCCAAGGCTTCATGCATGCAAGGCAAGCACTCTACCACTGAGCCACCTTCCCAGCCCCACTCTGGATATTTTTGTACTAAGATCTCATAGTTTCTCAGGCTTTCCCTATTTACAAACCCTCCTTAAAGTTCCTACTATAACTTGAAAATGGAAGACACAAATCACCATGCCCAGATTAAACTTTTTTTTTTTAATTCAAGTACAAATATTTACAAAAAAAGTGACCAGGTAATGAAACCTTTCTTAATAAAGTTTGTGCTTCTTGAAAATACAGTAAGTATTTGATAACTGGAAAAATATGTTTAGAACCTTAAAAAAATAAATTTATTTAAATTCACCAACCAAAAAAAATTAAGAAAATAATCTTAGAAATTCACATGTTAACTATTTTTAAAGCAAAATGTATGTATCTGAATAATTTACATGTGTAAAAATCATGCAAAATTAAATTAACTAATCCTACAACTCTGAAAAAAGAATTACATTACCCCAAAAAACAAAAGAAAATAATTAAGTTCAAAAATTGAAATTTAGAAAATAAAATGAAGTGTACCCTTTGGTGGACTTAAGTAACTGTAAACCCATTGTATATCAATTTTATAATAACAAAATGCATGAACAAAGAAAGCAAAAGTACCCATTGATCAATAGCAACAGCAAAAGCCTCCGTAGTTGTTTTAGTGTACAAAAAAAATCAATGGAGTGGATAACAATGCTCTTTCCATTAAAAATATACCTTACTTATGTAACTGTAACCCCTCTGTACATTACCTTTACAATGTAATTAAATTGAAATTAAAAATAAACCAAATAATATACCAATTAAGAATTCTTAGAAGCCATCGGTTAAAAACCTTGTAAAAAACTGCTCCAAGTACCCGAGGAATATAATTTGATGATTCTATTTGAATACTTAAACTTCAGCAGAAAAGCCAAAAGCTTAAAAACTGTTACAAAGTAAAGTAATAAATCAGAACATATTACTATAATAATTAGATGCATTTTTAGTGGTAGTCAAATATGTAAGGAATGAGGCAATTTGCCATTTGTTTTCACTTAATACGTGAGAAAGAATTTTCTAGGTCTTTTAAAATATATCATAAGTTAATGAAGAAACTATTTTTTCACATCATATGATAATCAGATAAAGATTATATTAGAGCAAAGAACAGATTGTAATACGTTTTTGGATGTTAATGTATATACCTAGTTTGGTTGTGGGCAATTATGGGGATTTCAATTGGAGTATTGTTCTTGCTAGGCTGGCATCATATCAGTGGTTAATTTTAGGATAGGGGTTCCCTTTCCATAAGAACATGCACCTGTTCTGTCCTTTTAGCCTTCCCATCATCAATGGCATCAGAGTTGCACACCAACTTTCTAGCTTCCTACCTTGGCTGGCCTTGATCCTGCAGTTCTTCCAATCTTAGTCTCTAGATAGTGCAGGATGGTGGAAATGATCCAATGCACCCAGCTATAGATTGAGAAGGAAGTCCACTAAAATTTGGCCTAGTTTCTGTTCTCAAGCCTCCTATGTAGTTAAGAGTACAGATTGGAGCCTCTGCTGCCAAGCAGTAATCGTATTTGTAAAGCAATTAGACATATTATGACTTAGGCTTGTGATTACCTCAGGAAAGAATGAAAGAGCAATGAACCATAGAGGACAAGAAGAATTTAACTAGCTACTCAGAGGCTGAATCACCTTAGCAAGCTACTCAGGAGGCTGAGATCTGAAGACCACTGTTCAAAGTGGTAGACCACTATCCTTGGGCACGGAAGCTTAGGGATAGTGCCCAGGCACTATTAAGCCTCAGGAATGATGAATGCATGCATGAGCACATGCACATGCACGTGTGTGTACAGGCACATGTACACACAGTCACACACACACACACACACACACAAATGAGTATTTTAATGCAGAGTTCTTTATATTTTTACCTTGCTGTACTTTCCCTGTATTAGTTCACCAATTGACCAAATCAGCTAAGCACCTATTTACATGCAACTCATCATGTTTCTCTAAAGTCTACTCTCTTTTTGGAAACCTGATTTTATTTGACCCAAAAGTAAATTATGCAGGAGGTCAGTTCATCTCTCTCAACTCTGTAGTGTTAGGAGATTGTTTAGGTACTTCCTAGCAATATGATTTTTTGAAATCCTGCATCAAGCAACATATTTCTTTCACAAGAAGGGAAGCCTCTGTCAAACAATTAGTAATAGGATTTTCTCCTCCTGGCAAGCATCTGTAGTTTTATTATCTTCATATAATCCATGATCTGTCTGTGTATGCCAAAGGCGACTGTGAAAATAAAAAGACCCTTCTCAGCGCCCAGCTTTCGTATCTCATTCATAGATATGAAGGTGTTTAAATATTACTTAAATTACTTTGGACTAATAATGTTCACCTTGACTATCTTGAGAAAGAAGAATTAATTTCTCAGCATTTTAGGTAAGAACGTGAGTGAAGGAAAAGGAAAAGTGAGGAATAAGTCAACACATACATTCAAATGAAACAAAACAACCCAAGAAAACACAAATTAATTCAGTATTCAAGAACCAGCAGGAAATGCAACGATTTTTTAAAAATCAGGTATGATAAGCTTATGAAAATCCTGACGATATGGGAGTCTACTGTTGTGAGGCTAGTGGATAAAGCTCAGACTGGACAGAAAGATCTATACACTATGCCTGGCACCTGTTATTCTAATTTCCAGGAAGAATAACATCAAATGGACATCGCCCATGATCATACACAAGTAGGAAGCCAGATTCTATCTGAAAATTAATCAGGATATTTTAGGGCTGGAGGCATGTGGCACTGTGGCTCAAGTGGTAGATCGTTAGCCTTGAGCTGAAGAGCTGAGGGACAGTGCCCAGGCCCAGAGTTAAAGCCCCACGACCGGACCACCCCCCCCCAAAAAAGGTGATGGCTTTTCAAGTACTTATATATCAACTGAATTACCTTTGTGGAGCTAATGGATTCAATATAAGCTTCGCTTAAGAGCTATTTCTAAATTTCTGAAGTTTAAAATTTCCCAAATGAGGTCTTACTGGCACAAATGACTACCTGACCCTTTACCTTTTTGCCATGTAGGAACAGACCAACCAGAATATCTTAACCTGACAGCATAGGTTGTCTTAATGGAACAAAACTTAAATGTTACAAGGCATCATAGAGAGATGAACAGTTCAGACAGAATTGTTCAGACTAGAAGGTATTTTATGAAAATGTAATTGTTTATTATACCTATCGTTTCAAAAGTAGCTGACGTCAAGAAGATAAAAAAATTGTTCATATGCATGATTACCTAGTGTCTTCGCCTGTCTACCATCCAACCAACCAGGAACTCACACTACTGACTTTCTATCACCAAATATTTCCATAGCTCCAGGAGAAGTCCATGTTTCTCCTCGATATTAGGCCTTAAATTGGTAATGTTTAATCACAGTGTTTCCTCTTGCCTCTAGGCTGTACATCTACAAATGGTAAAGCATTAGGTCTAACTCTACCAAACACTGAGGTAGAGATAATGAAATAATACTTTAAAACAGAGTTGCTTTTGATACCCTAACCATAACAGAACAATGCAAAACAATTTTATATATTATATATAGTTATATATTTTATATTTATACGTGCTGATTTTATATTTCACACAGTGAATCTTAGTAAAATTAATTGATAATTTGACAAATAAATGATAATTATGCCAATAAATAGATTGGAATATAAATAAATAGGTTTAGAATATATATTAGGATATAAAAAGTATCAATGCAATTCTTCAATATAAACTTGTGATACGTTCTAAGTGTTCTTGGTCTTTTGAATTCACATGGTAAAAAATTTTGTTGTTTTCCTCTAATCTATAAGGGATTTTACTATGCTTCTCTGTTTAGTATTTTAACTCACCAATTCCAAACTGTTTTTCTCCATATTTCTGAAGCATTCCTACTGATTATACCCAAATTTTGATGATATGATATCTAAAAGGTATTATTCTTCTGCAGGACCCACAGGTCCTAGGATCTCAGGTCCCAGTTATCCGCATCATCAGATAACAAGGGCAAGACTTCTCACCTAAGCACATGCAGCATGCCAACAAAAAGAAATTGAAAACCCATCTCAATTTCTCATTTCCTATAATATTTCAGGGCCTCAATTCCTTAAGACACAGAAAGTAGCGGTAAGCAATTGTGAAGTACAAGGCAACTTAAAATGAAAGATGATATCACAAAATCTGAGAAAAAGTACAGTAATTCAAAATTTCAGTTTACAAATGACCAGCCCATATGAGTGAACAAGATCACCAATGTCACAAGATTATTTTTAATACCCCTCCTCTAATGATTACTGAAAAATTTCAGTCCAGAGAAAGTAAACCAAAAAATATTTCCTGGAATGATAGATCCATAATTGGTCTACCAAGGCTAGGTAAACGACTTAGAAGTCAAATATAATTCAGTAAAACATTGAGAAGATCATTAGTGCTTCAAAACATAGGTACTTCAGTAAAACTTGGTTCTGTAGTATAAAAATGTTGTCATTCTCAAACCAATGATAACCTACATTTAATCTCCTGAAAGTATATTACTTTTCAAATAAACTTTTTAAAATCATTCACCAAAATATTTGACAAGTAGATGATACTTAGTGACATTACAAGTTTTTCATGTGTAGGGAGCAAATTACAATAGAGTTGATTTATTTTCCCAGCACTAATGCCAAACAGGTTCAACCATTCATTAAAGTGTAGAAATAGTACCCTCCACCATTTGTGTTGTTCAGTAGGTGCCTTCGAAAATTTGTTAAATAAATCAGCCTCCCATATTTCAAACCAAAACATTAGCTAATAAAGTAAATTTCATCACATAATAAGAACATTTTAAAAAGTCACGAATAGTTGCCTTATCATATGTTGTTTTATGTTTTTCCCTATGTGTCTAACATAGTAAGAAATATGATTTTAAGTCTTGAATATGGGTACACATCACAGATGTGACGAACATAAAATCTGTCTTCTATTTCCATTATATTCCTCTATAGTAGTAAATTGCAGTTTTCTTCTTTTTGCAAAACTTTTAGGTAGTAGAAAATATTATCCCATGTAAAATAAAATAATTGGAAACCATTGTACAAAGCCATTTATAAAAACTGGTAGTTAGGAATACATTCTAAGTCATTTTTAAACTTTCTTGTTGACTACAGAGTAATCTTCCAAGTAGATGAGAATAAAATCATGTCTAGGTGTTTCACGTCTCCAGTCTTGCAAATTGTTATTGCAGATGAATGAATTATGGAAATATAAGTTGACATCACTTCAAGTATATGCAGGATTGAAACTCCATGGAATATATATAAACCTTTCAAAGTATTAACAGACAGTTTAACAGAATGACTATCAGGAAGTTGAAACCAGAGAGGAATAATTGTAAAGATATAGAATGAATGAAAAATGGAACAAGAGGCAAGTCAAGCTAGAATACTCAATGTACACATGTGATAAAGGAAGTAGTAAATCTGAAATAAATCTTGGAGAAGGAGTTGGTTGAGAATGATAGAAGGAGTGACTCTGATCCAGGAGCGTTGGACAATTAGACATATTTAATTGTAACACCCTTGCACAAACTTCTGAAATTCAGTTAAAAAACACAACAACAAACAAAAACACACAAAAATCACAACCAAACAGCAATCTCTAGAGAGTATGATTATGACCTCACAAAATTTTAAATAGTTAATCAAGGGCAGTCTTCAGAAAAGCAAATAAAGCTGTTCAAAAGGGCAGTTTGGGGTAGGGGAGAATTTTGACAGGATTCAAATAGATTGTCTAAGGTTATAAATCACCTATATCTGCTGCAAATATTTTCTTCTGTGAGTTTTCTTTGCCTGAACTGGATACTCCAGTCCTGAGACACACTTGATAGCTTGTGAAGATAGAATGGAAGAAACAAGATCAAGAACCCATTACTCCACTGGAGACAAAACAGTCCTCTATGTTTTCTCTCATCTCTCTTCACTACTCTTTTTTCATACTTTTAAGTCAAGTTATTTTGAATTATATCTTTCCTTCTTTGTTCTGGCAAGTAATTGGTCAAATTAATTCACTAAATATTACTTGCCATTTTTTTTCTATCCTGTTATTTACTTGTACAAACGAGTCCATTAAACTTCACCCTTGTATTTGGTAGCCACGAAAACCCAACATCTATGTTAATGAAGACAAACTTTAATGTAAAACTTTGTCTCCAAAAAACCAGTCCAAGAAGCTGTGATCACAAATATTTGGCTATTCGTTTTTCTTTTTTCTTTTACCTTTAAAGTCTTCCTGTGTCTAAAGTGCCCACAAAAATAAGTACTCCACAAATTTTTGGTTCAATCACTTCTAAACTCAAAGATATATTTTGCTAACAAGATGCTTAGAGGAAACCGAAGTATACTCCACTTTTATCTTCTCTCTTAATACTTTCCTTAGATACCATATCAGAAACAGTGAAGTTATTCTTTGTAAAATTAGTTCAATAGATTCTTTTTCTCTTGGTCTTGCATTTATTCAACAAGGTGCATGAAGACGACCAGACTTAAATCACCCATACCTTGTATGACAGTGTTTCTTACAACGGACAATACTTATTTGTCCTACTTCGACGTCCTCCTCTTAGCTCTTGCCTGATTTCCAATTAATTACAGCTTCTTGACTTCAAGTCTTGTCAAGCTGAAGGACTATAAGGCCTACCCCAATGCTACATTGTCATGGTTTCTCTTATTAAACTCTTTTATTTGGATGTGGAATTTATTTTCATGTCTTCATTCAGTCTGTTCTGAATTGTAGTGAGCCAAATAGGCTCTGTAAAATCACTTTAGGTACCAAAAATATTAACACAATCTATATCAAAAAGTTTTGGCCTCCCTCCACTGCTGAAGCCAATATGCTTAGCTAGGGCTTCTAAGAATGCCTTTTCTTACCTTTTCAATTTGCTCAATTCTTTTCTTTTTTGGGGGGAGTTTCATCGAAGGGCCTGAACTCTGGGCCTGGGCACTGTCCCTCAGCTCTTCAGCTCAAGGCTAGCATTCTAGCTACAACACCACTTCTGGCTTTTTTTTTCTTTTTGCTTATGTGGGGCTGAGGAATCGAACACAGGGCCTCATGCATGCAAGGCAAGCTCTCTACCACTGAGCCACCTTCCCAGCCCTGCTCAATTCTTTTCTGATCCCAAAACTTTTTGGCTTATGTAATAATGGAAGTCTTCACTATCTCATGTTAATAAGGATATTATATTTTGTGAACTACTTAGAAATGTGAAATAATTGGTTTGAAGAATCCAATCTGATGTTTTTCTGTGTTTCACTGCTTCACGCGCAAAGACATTGTGGAAAGTATTGCAAACAGAAAAATGTAACCCCAATACCTTCTTTCATTGTGGAGGGCACTTTCTCCCTAAATATTTTGACCCAAATTATCTTTTTCAGAGAATTACTGTTTGGTAATCAAAGGTCAATTCACCAATTTTGCTGTCTTATTTTTTTTAAGAACTTTGAATTTAAATTCCACTAGAACCTTGTTTCACACAATAAGAGTATATTCCCTGGGTAAGGAGAAATCTCAAGGGAACCTACAGTATTTATAGCAAGGTTTTTGAGGTTTGTTTGTTTATAGTGAAAATGATCCGTCTTCACCCACATTGCACCCTCTCTGCTAAATCTCCATGAATTTCTTTGAATGAAAACCTATTTTACCAGGCAATCTTAAATTTTCTTAATAGGCTACGTTATTAAAAAGTTTGAACAATTATACTTTACCTGCCATAATTTTTTTTCTTTTGAAAATACTGTACAGAAGGGTTACAATTACATGGGCAAGATAATGAGTACATTTCTTATCAAGCATTGTAGCCTCCTCCTTTGTTTCCCCTTCCCATCCCTTCCCATCCTCCCCCTGCCCCCCCACCAAATCCTCCCGGCTCCCCCTCCCCCCCGCATCAAAATTGTAAAGTTCGTTTTCGACATAACGACTTGTACATCACATTGTTGGAATGGGTCCACCTGTATCCCTATTTAAACAATTTGTTTTTCCCCTTCTCCTCCACAAATTATACCGACATAAAATACAATGGAAGCAGGTGTTATACTGTGGGGGAGGGACATACAAAGCAATGAAGAAATAATCTTATAAATGTGTTAGAAACAATCGCATGAAAGAAAAAAATAACATTTGAATACATATCTTAGGGTTCATTTCCCTAACATCACCTTATCTGACCTTTTCTGCTAGACTCAGACATATACTAGATATTGCAAATAAGGGAAACCCTGGCACCTATGTTTCTTTGGGCCTGACTTACTTCACTTAATATAATTTTTTCCAACTCTTTCCATTTCCTAACAAATGGGGCAATGCCATTCTTTCTGATGGAGGCACAGAATTCCATTGTGCATATATACCACATTTTCTTGATCCATTCATCTACTGAGGGGCATCTGGGTTGGTTCCATATCTTAGCTATAGTAAATAGTGCTGCAATAAAAATAGTCGTGTGTGTGTGTGTGTGTGTGTGTATGTGTGATTGTGTGTGTGTGTGTGTGTGTGTGTGTGTGTGTGTGTGTGTGTGAGAGAGAGAGAGAGAGAGAGAGAGAGAGAGAGAGAGAGAGAGAGAGAGTTTCGGAGATAACTACCCCCATCTCTGAAGTGCCTCATCCTTCCAGTGGTTAGTACATCCAGGATCCCCACCCTAAGGAAGGTGGGTAGGGGAGGGTACATAAGGTTACATTGAGTGGGATGATCTGAATTCTATCCTGAAACTGAGGCCTGGAGAGCTAATGGAGAGAAGGGGAGGTTTAGAGGAGCATCAAAGGAAGCCCCTTACTTTTGGCTACAAGTACCAGAGAGAAGACTGAATCCATTCTTTTTGGTAGTGAGATAATTCGTGCCCACTATTCATTTATTTTATTATTTTTTTGTGAGTCCTAGGGCTGGGTTTCAGGGCCTCAGTGTCTTCCCTAAGCTTCTTTCATTCAAGGCTGAGGCACTACCACTTGAGCCACAGAACTACATCTGGCTTTTTTCTGGTGGGGGGATGTGGTTTTTGGGAGATAAGAATATTACAGACTCTCCTGCCTGCACTGGCCCTTAGTCATTGCCATCAGACCTCAGCCTCCTGAATAGCCAGGATGATGGGTGGGAGCCACCAGTACCTGAAGGCCACCATCCATTTATATTCCCCTAGGGCCAGTGCCGGCCACCTGCACTGCACCCCCCTTATTGTAAGTGGGAAGTAATCATGGGTGAGTTTGATACTTCAACAGCCTGCCTACTTACCTTTGAGCATTGTTCCTGATCAGTTTGATGGCAGCTACTTCCTTAACCACAGCAATGACTTGGCTTTGTCACAAGAACAAATGTACCCCAAGAGGTGTCATGTCTGGAGTCTTTCCTCTGCACACCGCCCCCCTCCCTGAAATAACACACCCCAGCAAAGAGAAGTAGACATAGAATGATTTCATTTTCTTATAATCGGGGTCTGGCCAGATAGATGGCGGTGAGGATCAGAGGCCCAGGATCATGCTGGGTGGTTGGACAACACAATGCCTCCTCATCCAATTTCCTTTAACTGTCTTAGCAGAGGGTAGTGGGGAAGTACTCAGAAGATGGATGGACGATGAATAAACGTAATGTTCTAGCCCTGGCACAGAGGGGCTTACCTCAGGGAGCTATTTCAAAAGGCTGAGCAAGACAGCTCCTGACCCACAGCCCACTCCAGAATGAGAGGGTCACCGTGGGTCCCAGCCACATGGAGACGCTGAGCCACCTCCTGCAGGATCCATTCAACCAGTTCCTGAAAGAGAGACAGAGAGAGAGAGAGAGAAAGAGTGAGAGAGAGTGAGAGAGAGAGGAGAGGGAGAGAGAGGAAGAGAGAGAGAGAAAGAAAGAAAGGAAGAAAGAAAGAAAGAAAGAAAGAGAGAGAGAAAGAGAGAAAGAAAGTCAGAATTGGAATTATGCCTGATGCCAGTGGCACAGGCATAATGCTATACAGGAAAATGAGATATGAGGATCATGGTTTAGAGCCAGCGCAGGCAGGAACGGCCTATGAGACTCTTATCTCCAAAGAAACACCAGAAATCCAGAAGTGGTGCTGAGGGCTCAAGTGGTAGAGCGCCTGCCTTGAACTGAGGAGCTAGGGGACAGCGCCCAGGACCAGAGTTCAAGCCCCAGGACTGACAAGAAGTGGACTTTCCACCACAACAAGTGGACTGAATAGCAGCCATTGTCATAGGGAGCATGGCAGAGAAGTCAGGCTGAGCTTCCTGTAAACTGGGGGTCATGAATAGGTCACCCAGCTTCTTCGTGCCTCATTTGCCCCAGCTGCAAAATTGAACACACTGAAGGATCCCCTTCCTCATGGGGATAGGGTAAGGATGACAGAGAGCCATGTTTTGTTTCATAATCCCATACCTGTTGCACGACAAATAACAGGCCCCATCTGAGCCCTTGCAGGATATCTTCCTGACATATGCTCACAGAATTTCCAAGAACCATATCTTGCAAATGCTCCTTCTATGCCTGGCCCTGCCCCAGTGATCCTCCTATATTGATCCCTTGTTTCCTCACAACTGTCCCAGGAGTATACTGAGGTCCAATGGTCAAGGCCCAGAGCTTCACTGTGGTCAAGAATCAGCTGCTGTGGGCTAAGAGTTTGGGACTATCTATCTAAACCGATGACTAAACGTGGTGCAACCTGTCTAGCATCCTGATGCAGAGAACCAGTCATGGTGGCCAACACCTGTCACAGGAGGATCGTGATCCAGCCCAGCCTGAGCATATATTGAGTCTCTATCTCGGAAATGCCCAAGACAGAAAGGCTTGGCTTTCATGGTAGAATACCTGACTGGCAAGCCTAAGGCCTTGAGTTAAAACTCTAATATACCAAAAAGAATCAGAGGCCCGGTGCCACAGACTCATGCCTATAATCCTAGCTACTCAGAAGGCTGAGATCTGAAGATCATAGGTCAAGATTTAAAATAGGGTTGGCCTCACCCATCAGACTTCATGATGAGAAGACCCAGAGTCTGACCCATCCAGTGCGCTCCATAGTAACAGAACTGGCATACTTACTAAGTGCTGGCCATACTCTCTGTCCCCCTGTAGAGGCACCCCCTGTGGGCCCCGCCCCCAGGTCCTCCCAAGCTCCCTCTGCCACCAACCAGGGACAAGGGAGAAGACAGTTCCAGGGAACACAGACCCCTTGGTCTTATAATTTAAGCGTTTCACCCTTCCAGGCCCCCAAACCTAAGACAAAACATCAATGCACCCCCCAAAGATAGCAGTTAGAAGTTACGAAAGGGTCCAGCGCTCCTTGTTGGAACCCACTTCTACACACACACACACACACACACACACACACACACACACACAAATCCGGCACAGGTAGTTCATGTCTGTCATCCTAGCTACACAGGAGGCTGTGGTCTGAGTATCACAGTTCAAAGCCAGCCTATGCAGGAAAGGCTCAGAGGCTCTTATCTACAGTGAACTATGAAATGGTTAGAGATTGACCTGTAGCTCAAGTGTCAAAACAGTAGCTTTGAGCTCAGAAGGTAAGGAACAACACCTATGCCTTGAGTTCAAGGCCCAGTTCTTCTACTTACAAACACACACAGACACAGACACAGATACAACACACACACACACACACACACACACACACACACACACACACACACACAGCCCAAGGCTTCAGCAGTCCCTGAGAACAGAACCATGAACTCATTCCATTAGGATCACATCCCACCCCCAAGAAGGTGTCACTACTGACCTCAGACCGACTGTAGACAAAACATTGAGCCTCTCATATATCTGGAATGTCTCATAGACCAGCATGGCATTTCATACCGTGCATACTGCTATGCAGAAAACTTAGCCACCTCTTTTTTTGTTGTTGGTCATGGGGTTTGAACTCTGGGCCAGGTCACTGTCCCTCAACTTTTCAGCTGAGGTGAGCACTCTCCCACTTAAGCCACAGCACCACTTCCTGTTCTCTGGTGGTCCATTGGACATCAAGTCTCACAGACTTTTCTGCCCAAGCTGGCTCTGAACCATGGTCTTCACATCTCAGCTTTCTGAGTAGCTAGGATGACAGTTGTGAGCCACTGGAGAATTCCGGTTGCAGCCACCTTCACATACCCAGAGGAAAACCATCTCATAAGGCCACAAACTTCTTGCAACCCTTCACTTCAGACTTTGTCACCAAGCATCCAAATCCATCCTTTATTGGAGAGAATACAGACACAGCAATCCCATCCCTGCAGCCATTCACCCACTCCCTGCCTGCCAGAAGCCACGTCCTCTTGAAGCTGTGACTTCAAGCTGGGGTAAACTTGGGGAGTTCTTAGAAATGAGTGTACAGTGGGGCAAGCACCTGGTTTCCCAACCACAGCAACCCCATCTTCGTCCCTCCCACACCTGGACCATCCTTTGCAGGCAAATATGTTTTACTTACTTTCTTTTTTCATTTGTGGGGCTTGAACCCTAGACCTGGGTGCTGTCCCTGAGCATTTCAGCTCAAGGCGAGCACACTACAACTTAAGCTACAACACAACACCACTTCTGCTTTTCTGGCAGTTCGTTGGAGATAAGAGCTTCAAGGTTTTCCTGCCCAGGCTGGCTTTGACCCCTGATCCTCAGATGTCACCTCCTGAGCACCTAGGATGACAGTCAGAGCTAGTGCCACACGGCCAAAGATACTTTTGCGTGCCTGCCATCCTATCCCCTCAGGAGACTGAGATCTGAGGACTGCAGTTGGATGCCACCCTTGGCAACAAAGTCCATGAGAACTCTTTATCTCCAATTATAAACACCCAAACAAGTTGGAAGTGGAGCTGTGGCTCAAATCGTAGAGTGCTAGCTTTGAGTATAAATGACAAGGGATAGAACCCAGTCCCTAGTTTCTAGCAAAGACCCACCCAAGAAAGGGAAGCAGGTGGGCATACGCAAGCTGAAAGCTCACACATAATACTCAAGACTCCCAGAACAGACCCCTTCCTGCTCTGATTCTCTAGATTCTATGTCCTACATCATGCTAATCATAGATGGAACTTACCATGCACCAAGTTAGGATGTTCAAGTACAATCGCATATTCAGGATCCCCTGACCTTATCAAAGACTCAAGATCTCTCACTGTGCTGCCTCTACACTGGGTAGGGAGGTGAGGTCTAGTTATCCAACCACAGGATGTGGGAATGAAAGGATTTCTCGGCCAAGGGACACAGACTCAAGGGCTCCAGGTCCCTCTCTCTCAGGAAGGAGAAAAGGGATGATCTCTCCCAGGAATGTTCCTGGTTTGTGAGTATCCTCAAAGAAACAACTCTGCTCAGAGACCAGTGCCTCTGGTTTTCCCACCAGCCTCTATCCAAACCTGCCCCACCTTCTGTCTGCCCTCTCTAAATCCCAGATCTGCCATCTAGACTAAATGCTGACCCAGCAAAGAGACCTATGTCATCCTCTGAGAATGGCAATCACGGGGTCCTAGCGCCCCCTAGAAGAGTCTGGGGCCTCAAGGGTTTTAACTCCCACCCTCATTCCCTGGCTGTCCTGTACTAGTGGCCAGCTTACTTCTGTCCCTGGTGGAGGAAAGAACAGGGGAGGGGGTTGTCAAATTCAGCTTGAGCCCTGGAAAGTCCCAGTCCCCAAGGATGTACTGCACAGTCATCCTGCAGTGGGCAATAACCAGGAGGTCAATGGTGAACCCAATGTTCCAGGACTCTTAATAGCAGTGTGGATGGGTCAAAGGCTCTATCAATTTTGGTCTAGTTTGTAAGGAGAAGTCATGGCTCCAATGTGCTGATACTCCTGACCTGTAATCGTTCTCCCTCTTAATCTTTCTGGTTATCCCTTGCCCCCCTCCCCTGACACTCCCTCACACCAATACCTCCCTAGGCCTTGGACAGCTTGTTCTTATCTGACTAGAAAATAAACTCATTGGCGCCAGGGATGACTGAAACCTGGTGACTTGCCCTGAGTCCTAGTGTCTACCCGAGGTTGCTTCCCTCTGCAGTCGGGTACCACACAGCTCCTGGATGTCAGAAATCCAAATCAAGGCTCACATCTTCTCCCTTCTTCCTTCCTTTCCTCTTTATCTCCATCTGGCCTTCCCTCTTCTTTCTCTCTTTCGTTCCTTTCTCACACTCCTGGGCCTTGAACTCGGAGCCTAGGTGCTGTCCCTGAGCATTTTTACTCAAGGCCAACAGACTATGGCTTGAGCCACATATCCACTTCTGGTGTTTTCTTTTTGGTCGTTAGTTGGAGATAAGAGTCTTACAGGCTTTCCTGCCTGGGCCTCAAGCATCGATCCTCCCATCACAGCCTCCTATGTAGCTAGGATGACAGGCATGAAGCACCAGCATCCAGCTGAAACCAATGTTTCTTCATGTGCTGTGGAACCAGCACTGGAAACTCTCATTGTCTATGACCCCTCCAGAGCCTGGTGCACACTGTACCTCTTTGTTGGATAATACTACAGAATAGTCCCATCCCATTCAGGTAAGTATCCTTGTCGGTGGGGCAAAGCCTGATGTAGCTCTCCCACAGTTCTCCCTCCTCCCTCTTCCCACCCTCCTGGTGTCACAGAACTTAACTCTTTTGGCTCTTAAGACATGATCCCCTGTGTACTCGCTGGATTCCGGGGCCTCTGGGATACCTATCTTCTCAAGATTCTCTAGTCAGCGGCTGACCAGCTCTGTGGCACTCAATTCCCCACTCAGGAGTGAATGAGGTTGCCATGAGCTGAAGGCCAGGCTCAAGGGACCTACTCTCCTACCCCTGGAGCCTGCCAGGATGGCCCACCACATCTGGCCTCCAAGTTTCATGTTGCAGAGAAAGGATCCTCGAGGCATCTTGGGTTTCTGAATCTCCCAGAGTCTAGTGCAGGTGCTGAGAATCCTCTCTACGCACAGCTGGCTGCCTAGGGATGGTGAGGTCACAACTTCTGCTCCCCATGACATCCTCAGTGTTATGTCTAGGTCGCAGGACCCCCACTAAGGCGACCACCAAGAGTCAGACTCTACAGCTGTTTTATTTAAACGAGCTGCAGCTCGGGCCTTGTCCTACACTCTGATACAGCAGAGCCCAGGAAGAGAGCCCCGAGCTAAAGATTTACAGGTCTTATAAAGGCACACAACCAGGTGGTTTAGCACCACGTGTTGCTCTGCTCTGAAACAAGCAACAAATTGTGACTGTCTCAAGTACTTTAACCCTTCACTCAATAGTGGTGTTCACACTAGAGAGAGTCAGAGGAGAATCAACAGCTGCCGCATAAAAGCAATCAAGGCACAACATTCATAGCAAGAGACCATCTGGCTTGGGAACTCTGCTTGTGATATATTGATTGTTGGCTGAAATGGTCCATCTAATTTGACCCATAATCCCAGGCATTAGTGGAAATTGCCAGCTTCAAGAAAAAACCCTGGAAAAGCTGGCATTTCAGTTGTCCCAATCAAATTTAATGGTTTCCAAAGTTAGCGGTCCTCTTTTCTTTCCAGACAGCCCACAGCAGGTTACAGAAACGCATTCAGCAAGCCCTAGCTAACTGCCACGGCCTGACACCGAGCAGGCTCCAGCAGGGGGAATGCACTTGCCTACCACTGCCCAGCTGGAAACAGCACAGGCAGGACACAGATTAGAGTCTGCAGGACCCCAGGGAGGACTTCCCTCCAGTGCACTCCCCCGGGAGGGAATCCACACCGCCAGTGGGATCCCAGAGCTCCCTTCCCAGATGCCCATGGACACCGTCAATGCCATGGGTAACGTTGCACTCTCATCCTCGGTAGTAGTGAACCATCTGCAATGTCACACCATTCACCACTTCCCAGACCCTCCCAGCTTCACAGCCCCTGCCTTACTAACCCCCCAATCTGGTTCCCTAATTACATTTGGCAGTCACATTCCCAAACCTTGTATTAGCTCCAACTATACAAACGATAGCAGACTGTCTGGCTGGAAGAGTACGGCCCACAAGCCTTCAGGCTTAAGACAGAAGGTGTACTCTTTGAACTGTGGTTCACACAGGCCTCCTAAGGGAGACCCACACAGGCCCAGCAGCTACTGTGGGCTATAGGAAAGGGGGAAGAGAGAGGTGGAAAGGAATGTCTACTGAAATCTTCCCCAAAGGAGCCATGAAACAGTGAAGGTGAAAACAAAAATTATGGCTGGTCTCATACTTGGCATTGATGCAAAAAGTACAACACACACACACACACACACACACACACACACACACACACACACACATCCAGAACAGTGACTGTAGACTCATCCATGCAGCACCTGCAATTTGCCAAATGATCACTCACCTGAGCACAGTCAGGCTCTCTCTCTCTTTCTCTCTCTCTTTCCCTCTCTCTCTCTCTCTCTCTCTCTCATGCACACACACACACACACACACACACACACACACACACACACACACACACACACACATAAACTCAGAGTAGTGCCCCTCCTGAGTTTGTTGGTTCCTCATCTGGGGCAATGTACAAGCTGGAGCACAGGAGTTCCCTTGCCCGAACCAGGGGCTTGACCCAAGGAAGCACCGCTCTAATAATGCTGAATCACCCTGCCTCACCCTTTCTACAGGGCCAGATATTTTTCCTTGGGAATAACCAGCCTTGACTCCCCATTCACCAAAACCCTAGGCCAGGACTCTGGGTGAAGGAGTCCTGAGACAGGTGGCTCTTCAGAGCCTGGACTGAAAACAAGCAGGAGGTCATGGTGCCCCCAGAGCAGTGTCTGACTTGGGGTAGGGGCAGTGTTGGTGAAATGGATGGGGTCCAGAAGGCTACATACATGGATGAACTTCATATTCCAGCCTAGATGCTTCTGGGTGACTTGGTGGATTCTTGGGGAGGATCAGGAAACCAGATGGACCTGGAGCACCAGCAGATGCTGGCAGAGCTCGGAAATGTGATCACCCTGAAAATGCTGTTGACAGCTGGAGTGGGGGGGACAGGCAGGGTGTACATGTGTTGGAGGGGCGTGTTCTTCCCAGACATTCACTTTCTATCTGACCCCTAGTGCCCTCACCTTCCTAGTTGGCTCTTCTGGGACCCTCCTCAGGGGAAAGGGTGACTGAGCACAAAAGACAAGGGCTCACACAGAATCGGGGTGGACTATCTTCTGCATCCAACACCCTCCCACCCCCAGAAAAAAGGAAAAATCGCAAGAAGGCAAGTGTGGAGGTGCTGTTCCCCACCTCTGACTAAAGCCAACAGGTCCCCCCAGGAAGAGGAAGGGTGCAGATGCATGGCTCTGTGGCTCCCACTGCTTTAGGTCAGGAGCTCAGTGAAGCCCCCTCTTCATCCATCCCTGCATCTGCCCTTTTCCTGGGACACTGGCCACTACGGATGGGGGTGGGATCCCCGGATCAACATCAAACCCTCCACCCCCCACTCCTGGGGTGCATTTGTGGCAGAGTCAGGGCTGGCCTGCCTGGTGCTGGGGAGGCATGTTTGGGACACAAGAGGGGAGGCAGGAGTCACAGGTCTGGGTCCGTGGGGGGTGTGGTGTAGGGGGAGGTCGTGAGGTGCAGACCCCTGTGGCTTCCACTGGGGACCATGACCGGGTCAAGGCTGCAAAGAAGCCAGGGGTGCAGCATCAATGGGTGACTCCAAGAGGCACCACAGGTCCAAGCTGGCAGCAACCTTTTTCAAACGAGGTGCCACAGGTAGGACAGGAGAAGGGGCTGGGGCAGGGGTGGGCAAGTGGCAGGGCTGAGCTCGCCCCCTTCACAGCTGAGCTCCTGGTGCAGGGGCCTTGGACTCAGGGCCTACCTTGCCTCTGAGTCTCCCTAGGGCTGTGAGAGGGATGTGCCTGCTCTGCGGGCTTTGTGTCCTCTGTGCTCCTGGCCCAGACCTGTGCTCCTACAGCAGCGGAGGCCAGTCATGGATGCTGCCACCCCTGGTGTATGTGCCTGACTTCTCTACTCTTTCTGCCCCCACTTCTCACCCAGGATGCCCAGCCCCTGCTGTGCAAGTATGCCAGCTCCCATGTACCCCTGGCTACAGCAACTATGTGCCCCTTCGGCCACGCCTTGTTCTCCCCTCAGTCATACCCCCTCCCCACCTCGGCCATGCTCCCATCCCTGATTTTGTGCTTCCCTGACTCTGCCCTAAGGCTACCAGGCCATGGCATTAGCAGTCTCACCTCAGCACAGGGCTTCCCCCCAATCCCAGCAGCTGCCTGCCCAACCACTGGGGGAGACTCTTCTCCATCCACCCCACACACCAAGCAGGTGCAAGGTACCACTCTGTTATTATGTGTGTGTGTGTGTGTGTGTGTGTGTGTGTGTGTGTGTGTGATTGTCCTCTCAAGGACTCAGAACACTGAATCTTTAGGGATGACAACACACAGCACACTTTAAAATAAAAGCACAAAGAACCTTGTGTAATGTATTCAGCACAATGTGCCTATTGAAGGACTCAGTACATAGCAACTTTTGGAATCCTCATAGTAATTTAATTACCAATAAGATTACACATGCCATTTTGACATCACTAAAATATCAAAACATTATGACATTAATGTCATAGTGACATTAGAGACATATTGTGAATTCCATTTCTGTGATTTCATTCTATTACAAGCTAGCAATATTGGTGGATATCAGAAATCCATTGGGACCTCAAAGCCATTGTGACATGAAAATCCCTTTGTGACATCACAGTGGCATTGTGATATCATTAACCTGATCTGACATCACAAACCTGTCATGTGCATTGTGACCTCATCACCAATGTGACATCACAAAGCCATTGTGATATCACATTGCTATTGTGACATTACAATCACCTTGATACCTCCCAAAACCATTATGACATCTTTAGCACGTTTGAAAAAACACATGGCCTTTGTGACATCCCAGTCCCTTTGTGTATCCATATCCTCATTGTGAAATATCAATTGAGATCAGATATGCCATTGTAATATCACAAAGCATTTACAATATAATCATTGGTGTGACATCACATTGTCATTATGACAACAGGTCATTGTGACATCACAAATCTGTAATGACATCATACCAGTATGACACCACATTGTCATTGTGACAACATATATACATTATGAAGGCCTATTATGTGATTTCGTTGTATTTCAAAACACATTTTGACTTCATAACCATTGGAATATGACAATCTTTGAGATATAACATTGCCATTGTGATATCTCTAAACAACTGTGACAACTCAAACATGTCCTGTCCTCATAAGTTTTGTGACATGTTGCCACTGTGTTAGGCCCATAGAGAGCTCAATCTATTGTTGACCTCATATTATTTCAGGTATGACATTAAATATTAGAAATATACTGTGATATTATGAATATTGTGACATCACTCTGCTAGACGTAATGACCATTGTGTCACATTGTCACATCACAAATCTGTTCTGACTTCATCCCATTTGGGCCAACAAATGACTTTGAATACTCACAATCCCATTCTAAACTCATATACTCATTATAAGTTAATGACAATTGAGGTCTAGAATGCCATTGTCACATCACCAAACTACTGCGACATCACAAAACTATTTTGAACTCATCACTATTATGCCATCACCAACTAATTGTGATATAAAACACTCTTATGACATTATAATATGACATCATATTGCAATTGTGATATTACTGAACCCTCATGCTTTCACAAAACTATTATAATCTCACCACATCTTAGAAAATTATGGCCTTTGAAACATCAAGCTCCTTCCGTGAACTTGTATCATTGTGAACTTGAAGCAATTGAAAATTGAAATAAGATGTGATATTGTAAACAAGTTTGGCATCACTAACCCATTTTTATATCATTAACACTTTGACAACCAGAACCTGTAAGGAACCTTAGCACTTCTGACAAAAAAACATGGTCTTTGATTCATCAGAGTTCATTTGTATATGTCATTGTGACTTCATTCTCATATCCTCACTATATACTAATGGCAATTAAGAACTGACATGCCATTGTGACATCATAAACCCTTTGTGACATCATCACCAGTGTGACATGACTGTCATTATGACACCATCAGCTCATTGTGACATCACCAAGCTACAGTGACATCATTGCATTATGACATCGCATTGCCATTTTGCTGTCATAGACACATTGTGAATGTATATCTTGTGATTTTATTCTATTTCAAATGATCACATGTCATATCTGAAGTATGAGTTAAACAATTTTATGAACTCAGAGATGCCAAAGAGATCACACTGGCAGCATGTCAAAAAATTTATGAGAATAGGAAAATTTTGTGATGTCACAGTGGGTTAGTGATATCATAATGGCAATGTGGTGTCATCAAGATCACATTGTCACAGTGATATCACAATCACCTTGTGATATCCCAAACCTGTTGTGAGCTCTTAGCACAATTGAAAAAGCACATGGTGTTTGTAACATCACAGTCCCTTTGGGTAAGCATAGTTGATAACAGAAACACTGCGGTGACATCACAAACTCATTGTGATATCACATTGCCATTGCACCACCATGATAACATTGTTACATCCCAAACCTATTATGACCTCAGAAACTTTGAAAAAAGCATGGCCTTTGTGACATTACAGGCCATTTGTGTTTGTAACATCACAGTCCCTTTGGGTAACCATAGTTGATATCAGAAACACTGCAGTGACATCACAAACTCATTGTGATATCACATTGCCATTGTACCACCATGATCACATTGTGACATCCCAAACCTATTATGACCTCAAAAGCTTTGAAAGAAAGCATGGCCTTTGTGACATTACAGGCTATTTGTGTACCCATAGCCTCATTTTGAGCTAATGAAAATTGAGATCATACATGCCATTTTAACATCGCAAATACTTTGTGACATCATTACCAGTGTAACATCACATTGCCATTATGACAACATTAGCCAATTGGGACATCATAAAACAATGACATCATAGCATTATGCCATCACATGTTCATTGTGATGTCACAGATACATTGGAATGCTTATTCTGTGATTCCATTCTATTTCAAATGTGGCAGGTGGGTTGATATCAGAAATATATTGTGGCCACATAATCATTATGGCATCACAATACCTTGATGACACCACATTGCCATTATGATATCACTAAACCACTGTGACATCACAAAATTTTCCTATTCTCATAAATTTTTTGACATGCTGCCAGTGTGATCTCTTTGGCATCTCTGAGTTCATAAAATTAACTCATACTTCAGATATGACATATGGTATCAGAAATCCATTGTGTCATCATGACCACTGTGACATCATACTGCCAGATGTCATCACCACTGAGTCACATTGTGACATCACAAACCTGTTAAGACCCATTACACTTTTGCCAACATATGCCTTTGGATACATCATTATCCCTTATGAACATATATTCATTGTCAATTAGATATCTGGCATGAGAGTGTGATATCACCATCCCATTGTGAAATCACAAACCTATGTGACCTCATCACCTGTATGGATCACCATTTGTGACTTCAAAACAATACTAGCTCATGTAATGATAACATCACATTGCCAATGGGATATCTCTGTCCCCTTGCATTTTCACCAACCTATTATGTCCTCATAATATTTTACAAAATTTATAGCCTTTCTCACTTCAAGCTCCGTATGTAAACTTGTATTTCATTGTGATCGAGTAGAATGAAATTGGACATGTAATGGTGATCTTACAATTCATTGTGACATCACTATCCAAGTGTGACATATCACCACTGTGACATCACAAACCCATTGTGACATCACATTGTCACAGTGATATCATGATCACCTTGTGATATCCCAAACCTGTTGTGAGCTCTTAGCACAATTGAAAAAGCACATGGTGTTTGTAACATCACAGTCCCTTTGGGTAACCATAGCCTCATTGTGAACAAAGGACAACTGACATCAGATATGCCATTGTACCATTACAAACTTTGGGACATCATCTACAGAGTGAGATCACATTGTTGTTAGGATACCATCAGCCCACTGTGACATCCCAAAATGACAATGACATCATAGCATTATGACATCACATTTTCATTGTGAGGTCATAGAGACAATGTGATTGCCTATTCTGTGATTTCATTCTATCTCAAATGTGGCATATAGGTTGATTTCAGAAACCCACATCACCATTGAGCCATTGCAATCCCTTTGTGACATCATATTGATATTATAATATCATTAATGCAATGTAACATCACAAACCTGTCTTGTCTTCATAAATTATTAACAAGAGACTACCTTGACCTGGGCTGGATGCCCAGAGCTAATTGTAGCCTCAACCATGAACCCTCAAACCTCCAAAGAGCAGCCCAACCATTTGTTAACTGGTCTTGAAACAACCAACCCCCAAAATAATCATCTCCAAAGCTCCACACTTCAAAGGACAAGGCTTTTTCCTTTTACTTCATCCTCCATCTCTACAGACATGTCCTACTTTTCAGGTCTTTTCATTTTTTTCCTTCCACCATTCCCTTCTTCTCTTCAGGTTGCTGTCCTCTTGAGAGGCCTTCCTTGCCCTATCCAGGTGGCCAGTTGCAGTACTTCACCTCCTGCTCTCCCTCAATTTCCTCTCCTCCCAGGTCTTTACCTTCCTGCAGTCTCATCACTTCTTTCCTTCCAGGACTTTCCCCTTTTTCTTCCCCCTTCTGTTGCTCTGAACATGCAACCTATATATAGGCTGTACCCTGACCCCACTAAAATATGTTTCCTGCATAACAGTTTTCAGTCATCACTTCCCAAATGTCCATGCCCAATAACTTCTTGGCAACTCACCATGTGGGGCTTAACAACCTATCTCTTCAGCAGCATGTCCTGCCCACTCCAGCAGCATGCACCCCCCTCTCTGGTGGTCCAGACCAGGAGGTCATGATGACTATCTGTTCCCGTGGATTATAGGGTCACTGCTGGTTATTACAGTGTCCTCATGGATAACTAGTAGTGATTGAAATTGGACAAATAATTGTGATATTACAAACTCATGACCTAACTAACCCATTGTGACCTCAAAACCACTGTGACATCATGAACCCATTGTGACATCACATTGCTGTTTAGACACCAGGATCACATTGTGACATCCCAAATCTATGATAACATTTTATAACCTTTGAAAAACTGCATAGCTTTGTGACATAACAGTGCCTTTGTGTACCCAAATCCCCACTTTGAAATAGTTACAATTGAGGATCAGACATGACATTTTAACATCAAAAAGTTTGTGAGGTCATCACAACTGTGACATCACATTGTCGTTGTGATACCATCTGCTCATTGTGAAATCACAAATCTAAAATATGATAAAATTATAATTTCACATTGTCATTGTGATATCATCGACACATTATGAATGCCTTTTCTGTGATTTCATTCTACTTCAAATGTGGCATGTAAGTGGATATCATAAATAAATCACGAACTTATAATCATTGTGACATCATAATCCCTTTTTACATCATATTGCCATTGTGATATCACTAACACACCGTGACATCACAAACCTATCCTGTCATCATAACTTTTGTGACATGCCTTTTTTCCTCATAATCTGTTGGCGACCTCATTAGATTTCACATATGACATTTGATATCACAAATTCCCAGTGACATCATGACAATGGTGACATCACCCTGCCAGATGTCATAACCATTGTGTCAAATTCTGATATCACAAACCTTTTAGGATTTCAATATGTGACAACACATACTTTTGTAGAAACCACAGTTCCTTTGTGAACTCATATTCTCATTGTAAGTTAAAGACAATTGAGAACCATCATATCATTGTGACATTGCCAGCACATTGTGACATCACCAATCTTTTGTGACTTCATCACCAATGTGGCATCATCAACTATTTGTGACACTAAAACAATATTCTGACATGATGTAGTGAGTTGACATTTCCATGGTGATATCACTACCCCACTGTGTTTTCAAGAACCTAATATGACCTCATAACATTTAAAAAAATTCATGTCCCTTAGCACTTAAAGCTCCTTCTGTGAACTTGTATGCACAGTGTGAAATAGTAGCAATTCAAATTGGACATGTGTTTGAGATAATACAAAACCATTATAGCATAAAAAACCATTGTGACCTCATCACAACTGTGAATCATAAAGCTATCATGACCCCTAAGTACATTTGAAAACACAAATGTTATTTGTGACATCACAGTCCCTTTGTGTACCCATATCCTCAATTTGAACATATGACAATTGAATTTATATATGCCATTGTAATATCAGGAAACCCTTTGTGACCCCATCACCAGTGTGACAACACATATTCATTATGACACCATCACCAATTTAAAATGACCTCATAGCATTATGACATTACAGTGTTATTGTGAGGTAACAGAAACATTGTAAATGCCTATTCTCTTATTTCATTCTATTTTAAATGTGGCATGTGGGTTGATATTAGAAAATCATTGTGATCTCATAAATATATGGCATCACAATCGCTTTGTGACATCACAGTGCCATGGTGATATCACTTACACACTGTGACATCACAAACATGCCTTGTCCTCATAAGTCTTGTGACGTGCTGCAATTGTGATGTCTTAGGCCCTTTATGAGCTTGTAATCTGTTTTCAAACATAATATTTCAGTTATGATATGTGATATCAGAAATCCACTGTGACATCATGACCATTGTGACATCATACTGACAGACAATATGACCATTGTGTCACAATATGAGATCACAATCCTCCTAGGACTTCATCACATTTGTGACAACACATGCCTTTGGAGATACCACAGTCCATTTGTGAACTCATATTCTCTGTGATTTCATGACAACAGAAACTTTATGCCATTTGGATATCACCAACCAATTGTGACATCATAGACCTACTGTGACCACTTACCTGTATGGCATCACCAAATAAATGTGACATTAAAACTTTTTGTGATGTCACAATGTGACACGATGTTCATGACATCTGTCAGTGTGATGTCACAATGGTCATGATGTCACAGTGGATTTCTGGTATCTCGTGTCATACATGAAATATGAGGTTGGAAACAAATTATCAGGGCAAAAAGTTCTAAGATATCACAATGTCAGCATGTCATAGAAGTTATGAGGATAGGAGAGGTTTGTGATGTCACATGGTATTAGTTATATCACAATGGCACTGTGATGTCACAACGTGATTATGATGTCAAAATGGTTATGTAGGCACAAAAATGTGTTTCTGATATCAACTCTCATGCCACTTTTGAAATACAATGAAATCACAGAATAGGCATCCACAAGGTGTCTATGATGTCACAATGACAATTGTTGTCATAATGTGATTATGTCATTGAGTTTGGTGATGTCACAATGAGCTGATGCTCTCATAATGAAAATGTGATGTCACACTGTTGAGGATACCACAAACACTTTTTGATGTTACAATGGCATGTCTGATCTCAATTGTCATTGGTTAACAACAAGGATATGGGAAGACAAAGGGACTGTAATGTTGAAAAGGGCATGTGATTTTTCCAAGGAGCTAAGAGGTCAAAATAGATTTGAGATGTCGCAATGGAATCATGATGTCACAATGACAATATTGCCACAATGGGTTTGTGATGTCGTGCTAATGATGATGTCAAAATGGGTTTGTGATGTCACAACGAGTTGGCAATATTACAATCAAATTTCCAATTTCAATTGCTACTAGTTCACAAGGAGGATACTGTAATAATCAGTAGGGCCCTGATAATCTATAGGGTCCAAGAATCAGCCTGGCCCCATCTCCTGGCCAGCTGGAGAGGACAGGGCATTCTGTGGGAGGGGCTGGTACATTAACCACCAAGTGTTGAGCTGTTAAGAAGTGATTGGGCTGTGGGGAGTTTTGGATGTTACAGTAGAAAACTGTTGGCAGTTGGAATGGAGAAAGGCTACAGACTTTATATATGCTGCTTGTTCAGAGCAATGGAAGGGAGATAAAATTGAAAAGTTATGGAAGGAAGGAAGTGGTGTGATAGAAGAAGGGGAAAGGCCTGAGAGGAGAGAAAGTTGAGGGAGAGCAGGAGGTGAAGGATGGCAACTGACGACCGAGGCAAAGCAGTTCAGGCCTGTGGAAAGTAGAGAGGCCTGAAGAGAAGAAGGAACTGGTAGAAAGGAAAAAGAGAAAGACTTCAAAGGAAGTGTAGGTCTGTAGCAATGGAGAGACAAAGGGAAGGGGACAAAAAGGCTTGCCCTTTGATGTTTGGAGCTTTGGATATCATAATTTTGGGGGTTGGTGGTTTGGAGAACATTTATTATATTAAATGTGTCTCGATGGATTCTCTTGAACACTAGAGGTCCTAATTTTTGGAGACCCCATGGAGATTAATCCGTTTGGATGGCATCAGGCCTTGGCCCAGGGAAAATTCCCCATAGGTGAGAGTGTCAGCCTTCAGAGCCTCGAGTGTTTGTCTCCAGAGGACAAACATGGACAAAAATCATGTAGGTACCTTTAGGGGTGTGTCTGGGCAAGCTTGCCAGCCTGTTTTTGGAACCACCTCTAGAGGTCATTTGTGGCTTCCTTGGGAAACCATCTGGAACCTCCTTGAGAGGTCATGTAGGGCTTCCTTGGGAAGCCATCTGGAACATCATCAAGACTGCATCTGCAACTTCCTTGAGAAGCTATCTAAGACCTACCCTGGAGGTCATCTTGGGCCTTCTCCAGTGGCCATCTTGGAATTTCTCCAGAGGTCATCTGGGGCTTCCTCAGGAGGCCACCTGAGACCTATTCAAAAGTAGTCATGGGGGATTCATTAATTGCCAACTTAGGACGACCTCCTGAGGTCATGTGGAGCTTCTTTGGGAGGTCATCTCGGGTTACCGTGATGAAAAATCTGACTGTCTTCAGACATTATCTGGGACTTCCTTGAAAATCTATATAGGACCTTCTCTGGAAGTCATCTGGTCGCTTTCTCAAGAGGGATATCTGGAACCTTCTCTGGAGTTCATATGTGACCTCCTTGATTGGCTTTCTGGGAGCTACTCAAGAGGTAATCTCAGCCTCATTGAGAGGACATCTGGGACCTCCTTTGGAGGTCATCTGACACTACCTTGGGAAGCGATTTGGAACCTCCGTGAGAGGTCATCTAGGGCCTCCTAGGGAGGATATATATGAAATCCTCCAGAGGTCATCTGCAGCATCCTCAAGAGGCAATCTGGGATGTTCTCTCTGTCATCTGGGATCTCTGCAGAGGTCAAAATTGAGTGGTGTGGGACATGTGAGTTAAGTGTCTGTGGCTCTTGGTCTGTGTGTGTATGCTGATAGTTCTATCTGTGTCCTGTATGCACCTCTGTTTACTCCTTTTCTCAGGATGGGAGAACAGGCCTAAAGTTGTCATATCCAAAAAATATTCTCCCCCAGGTTTACAGAATCCTTCAGAGGAATTTGCCATCAGCAACTCTAATCTAA
This sequence comes from Dipodomys spectabilis, assembly GCF_019054845.1. Taxonomy (NCBI): domain Eukaryota; kingdom Metazoa; phylum Chordata; class Mammalia; order Rodentia; family Heteromyidae; genus Dipodomys; species Dipodomys spectabilis. Next base: position 286,138 of record NW_024871310.1, on the reverse strand, counting down.
AGTCCTTCCATACCAAAAGTGGCTACTTGTTCCAGCCTGAGGTGTTTCATCGTGGTATGTTACCCTTATTACCCTTGAGACAGGAACATGGAGAAGATGGTGGGCAGGCCCCCTTTCTAATATATTTTTCCTTTACAACTAGTGACCTGTATAACTGGAAACAGCAAAATCCATCCTTTTCAGAAAAAATAAAACCAGTTGCGCATTACCTCATTAGAGACAGGAACTTTCACACACAAGCACATCTGGGATGAGTGTCAGCAATTTTTACAGCTATGTTTCACCTGGTAGGAAAGGGACTGAATCCTGCTCAGTGACTTAAAGGTGGTCCTTGGAACACACACTACCCCCACTATTGAAACAGATGATTTGGTGTTTTCTTTTTGGTAGTTAGTTGGAGATAAGAGCCTTAAAGGATTTCCTGCCCTGTCCTTATGCCTCTATCCTTCTAACTCAGCCTCCTAAGTAGCTAGGATGACAAGCGTGATGCTCCAGCATCCAAACCACGGTTTCTTCATGTGCTGTGGAACCAGCTCTGGAACCTTTCATCGTCTATGACCTCCCGACACAGTGGACCCTGGCACACTGTAACTCGTTGTTGTATAAATAAATGAGCTTCAGCCAATGACAATACTACAGAAAAGTCCCATCCCATACAGGTAAGCATCCTGGGGGGCCAGTCAAAATCTAATGTAGCTCCCCCAGTTCTCCTTCTTCCCACTTCCTGCCCTCCTGGTGCCACCGCACTTAACTGTTTTGGCTCCAAGGATGTGAGCCACAATGTACTAGCTGGATTCTGGGTCCTCTGGGATGCCTATCTTCTCAAAGATGTCTGGCCAACAGCTGACCAGTTCTGTGGCATTCAATTCCTTACTCAAGTGTGAACAAGGTTGCAGTGATCTGAAGGCCTTGCTCAAGGGGCCTCCTCTCCTCCCCCCGGGGCCAGCCAGGATGTTCTACCACATCCAGTCCCCAAGTTTCATGTTGCAGAGAAAGGATCCTCAAAGTGTCCCGGGTTTCTGAATCTCCCAGAGTCCAGTGCAGGTGCTGGGAATCATCTCTGTTCACAGATGGCAGGCTAGGGATGGCGAGGTCACAATCTCTGCTCCCCATGGCATCCTCGACTGTGGTGGTCACCCTAGAGAGAGCCAGAGGGGAATCAATAGCTGCCGCATAAAGGCAGTCAAGGCAGGACGTTCATAGCAGGAGACCATCTGGCTGGGGAACTCAGCCTGTGCTGCTTTGAAAGTCATTGTTTGGTGGCTGAAGTGATCTATCTAATTTGACCGATAATCCCAGCTGTTAGTGGAAATTGCCAGCTTCAAGAAAAAAACCCTGGAAAAGGTGATATTTCAGTTGTCCCAATCAAACTTAAAGGGTTCCAAAGTCAGCGGTCCCCTTTTCCTTCCAGACAGCTTACAGCAGGTTACAGAAACTGGTATTCAGAGAGCCTTAGCTAACTGCCACGGCCAGATACCGAGTAGGCTCCAGGAGGGGAAACACACTTGCCTGCCACTGCCCAGCTGGAAATGGCCTAGGAGGGACACAGATTGGAGTCTGCAGGACTCCAGGTCGGACTGCCCACTGGTGCACTCCCCCAGGAGGGAACACACCACCAGTGGAGGCCTGGAGCACCCTGCCCAGATGCCCATGGACACCGTCAATGCCCTGGGTAAGGTTGCCGTCTCCTCGGTCGTGGTGAACCATCTACTCTGTAACAACGTTCACCGCTCCCCAGACCCTTCTAGCTTCACACCCCCTGCCCTACTCCCTCACATCTCATTCCCTCATTACGTTTTGTATACACATTCCCAATCCTTGCATTAGCTCCAACTATACACACAAAAGCAGACTATCTGGCTGGAAGAGTGCAGCTGTGGTCACATTTGTCTCATAAGCATTCAGGCTGAAGACAGAAGCACAGGTGTCCACTCTGGTCTGTGGTTCACATAGGCCTCCTAGAGTAGACCCATGCAGGCCCAGCAGCTACTCTGGGATACAGGACAGAGAGAAGAGATAGGTGGAAAGGAACATCTACTGAAACCTTCCCCCAAAGGAGCCATGAAACGGTGAAGGAGAAAACAAAAATTATGGCTAGACTCGTACTTGGCATTGATGAAAAAAGAACAACAAACACACACACACACACACACATACACACACAAATAAAATGTTTTTGCTCTTTTTAGACATGGTGACTTAAATATATTTTCATTTTTTGTCATCTCCCTGCTCTCCCAACACACACACACATCCAGACTGTGACAGAAGACTAATCCATGCAGTACCTGCAATTTGCCAACTGATCACCCAGCTGAGCAGTCAACTTGTACAAGGGAAAGATGATCTCTCTCTCTCTCTCTCTCACTCTCTCATGCACACACACACACGCACACACACACACACACACACACACACACACACAAACATACACACAGACTCAGAGCAGTGCCTCTCCTGAGAGTGTTGGTTCCTCCTCTGGACAAGATGCAAGCTAGAGCACGGGGGTCCTCTGTCAGAACCAGGGGCTCGACCCAAGGAAGCACCTCTCTAATAATGCTGAACCACCCTGCCTCTCCCTTTCTCCAGGGCCAGACCCATTCCCTGGGAACAACCAACCTTGACTCCCCATTCACCAAAACCCCAGGTCAGGATGGTGGGTGAAGTTGTCCCGAGATAGGTGGCTCCTCAGAGCCAGGACTGAAAACAAGCAGGGGTCATAGTGCCCCAGAGGTGTGTCTGACCTAGGGTGGGGGCAATGTTGGGGAAATGGATGGGATCCTAAAGGCTACATACATGGATGGACTCCCTACTTCCAGCCAGGATGCTTCTGGGTGACTTGGTGGATTCTTGGGGAGGACTAGGAGACCAGATGAACCTGGAGCACCAGCAGATGCTGGCAGAGCTCGGAAATGTGTGATCACCCTGTAAGGACTGATGACAGCTGGGATGGGGGGGGGACAGGTCGAGTGTATGTGTGTCAGAAGGGGTGTGTGCCTCCCAGATATTCACCTTCTATCTGACCCCCAGTGCCCTCACCTCCCTAGTGGGCTCTTCTGGGACCCTCCTCAGGTAAAAAGATGACCAAGCACAAAAGACAAGGGCTCACACAACAAGGAGGGCCTGTCTTCTGCATCCAACACCCACCACCCCCAGCATAAAGGAAAATACCCAAGAAGGCAGGTGAGGTGCTGCTCCCCACCTCTGACTAAAACCACCAGGTTCCCACCAGGGAGAAGAAGGGTACAGATGCACAGCTGTGTGGCTCCCACTGCTCCAGCCAGGGGCTCTGTGGCACTCCCTTGTCACTCTTTCCTGCATCTTCCTGTTTCCTGGGACACTGGCACTAGGGTTGGGGGTGGGATCCCTGGGTCGACACACACCCTCACCCTCCACCCCTGGGGCATATTTGTGGCAGGACCATGGCGGACTGTTGGGGGTGGCGAAGGCGAAGGAAGGGTGGGAGAGGGGAGACAGGAGGCATGGGTCTGTGTCAGCGGGGGAAGAAGAGGGCAGGAGGGTTCACAGGTTGTGGACTCTTGGCAGCCATTCACCTGTGCTGCTGGGAGAAGCTGTAGGCATTGGCTCTGTGTGCATGTGGGCCTGGAGTCCAAGAACTGAGGGCTGGGACCAGGTTGGGGCCGAAAACCGGCCAGGGGTGCGCCATCTCTTTTGGGCAACTGTGAGAGACAACGCGGGTCCAAGCTGAAAGCACTATGTTTGAAATGTCGTGCTGCAGGGAGGGCACAGATGTCTCTGCAGAAACATAGAGCGGCTGCACGAGTCCTCTGCACCTCCTCCTCTTCCAACGTCACCCTGCCTCAGGTGCCAACATTACCTCCGTGCTCCCTATGCAGGGACCTCAGACACAGGGCCACCATGGCCACCGCGCCTCCTCATGGCTGCCTGTGGCAGTGTGCCTGCTGGGCCAGCACCATGTGCTCTGTGGTCCCCACCAGGACCTGTGCAATGTTCAGGGAGGCCGCCAGATGATGAAACTGTTTGCCCTTGTGCGTGTGCTTGCTCTTTTCTCTGCTCTCTCTCTCTATCTGCCCCCACTCCTCTCCTGGGACACCTAGTGCCTGCCCCCTCCCCCAGTGCCTGCCCCCATGCCCCTGGCCACTGCTGCCATCTCAGTGAGCACTAGTCCCTACCCCCTCTTTCCCTTGGCCATGTCCCCTCTTCTGCTAGGCTCCTCCTCCCACCCTTGGCTGCAAGCCCAGCCCTGATTGGGTCCTAAGGCTTCCAAGCCATGGCAATTGCAGCCTCATCTCAGCTCAGCACTCCCCCGCAAGCCCAGCCCCTTCCCAGGGGATTGATTCTCCCCTAGCCCCACTGCTGGGGGAGGCTCTCCTCCATCTCCGTCCACTCCACACACCAAGCAGGTACACAGTGACTTCCCTGTGTGTGTGTGTGTGTGTGTGATTGTTGGGGATAACAACCTCTCAAGGACTCAGAACATAGCACCCGTTGAGATGACTCAGCACACAGCACACTTCAAAAAACAGCACAAAGCACCCTGTGTAAAGGATTCAGCACACAGCTCCCTTTGAAGGATTCAGCATTTAGTACCTTGTGTAGAGTACTCAGCACACAGCACCCTTTGAAGGAGGGAGTCCATAGCCCGCAGTGTAAAGGACTCAGCACATAGCATGCTTTGAAAAACTCAGCGTGTAGCACTCTTTGCCAGGGACTCAGTACATAGCACCCTGTGTTAAGAGCACCCACAGCCCCCTTTGATGGGCTGAGTATGTAGCACCCTGTGTAAAACAGTGCACAGCAACCTTCGAAAGACTCAGCACATAGAACAATTTTGAAGGACTCAGCACATACAACACTGTCAAAGGATTCACCACACAGCACCATTTGAAGGATAGTACAGAGCACCTTGTGTAAAGGACTCGGCACACAGCACTTGAAAAATTCACCTTATCCCTCTCTTCTCAAGGGCTCAGTACATAGCAGCAGCCTTTGGGATGAATTAGTACACCGCACCTTTTGAAGAACTCAGTACGTTATGTAATGGACTCAGCTCATAACACCCTTTGTGATGACTCAGCAAACAGCACCCTTTTGAGGACTGAGCACAATATCCCAATGTGGAAAAGCCCTAGCAAACAGCACGCTGTGAACGACTCAGCACATAGCTGTATGTCACAAGTTCAGCTGTCATTAGAATTAGGGTGCTTTCTTCAGTATCACCATTCTTCAGAAACACTTCACAAATCCTACTAGTTTAGCCAACCTGTGTTTTATGGGGGAGAGTCAACTGGGGGTCTTGAACTCAAAGCTTGGGGTCCCTTTCCCTGAGCTCTTTGGTTCAATGTGAGAGCTCTACCATTGGAGCCATAGCTCCCATTTGTTTTTTTGGGTTGTTCTTTGACAGGTCTTATGGTGATCAGGAAGGGAAGGCCAAGTTGGGGTGTCTGTGGGCAAAGGCTCTTAGCTCGACCTGGAACTGACCTCTGTTTTCCTTGTGCCCCTGGGTACTGGGCCTCCTGGAGCTCTCTTGGCCTAGGGGGAACAGACCTGCTCTGGCATCAGCACTCAGGGTGAACAAAAGTCGGCTTGGCCCTGGTCACTTCCCAAAATTGAACTCTAGAGCACAATGGCATGGGGCTGCATATCCTGCATCTGGCCATCAGGGGGCAGGGGTCGCTCACTATAGGGATTGTACCTGTGAGTTGTGTTTACTCTTGCTTCCCTGGGGCTCCCATCATGCTTCGAAGCCACCCTGGATAGGGAAGTCCTTGACACTCTTACTTACAATTAACCATCAAAAGGCAAGTGGGGCTGTGGCTCAGGTAGCAGAACATTAGCCTTGAGCAAAAAAACTCAGGGATAGAGCCTAGGCCCTGAGTTCACACACACACACACACACACACACACACACACACACACACACACACACACACCCCACATGCATGCAAAATCAGAGTTTTCTACACTGCATTCTTTGGGTATTCTCTGTCTTTTTCCCACTAAGCCTGATGGCTGTTGACCTAGGTGTTCGATGCATACACCACCACCTGGCATCTTTAATTTGGGGGAACAGAATGGCCTTCCCCTATCCCAGCTCTTTGATTGGGTCCTGGTCTATCCAGGCCCTTTGGGGCTCCTTTTACAGTCTCTCCAAGATGCCTTCAAAAGGCCTCACAGGCTGGGCACTGGTGGCTCATACCTGCCATCCTAGATACTCAGGAAGCTAAGATCTGGAGGATCATGGTGCCAAGCCAGCTTGGGTATGAAAGTGTGTGAGACTCTTATCCTCGATGAATCATCATAAAACAAGAAGTGTCCCTGTGGATCAAATGGTAGAGTGCCAGCCTTGAGAAAAAGAGCTCACAGACAGTGCTCATGGACAACAACAACAAGGAGAGGCATTGCATGTTGACTTTGGGATTGGTATGGGCCAAATATAATTGGAATTTTCAAATGCTCCAAGACAAAGCAGTACCTCCTTTAGTCCCGTGCTCCTCCATCTTGTCTCGCACCCTGGCCTTGGCCATGCTTTGAGTCAGAATGGCTCTGCCTTGATGGGAGGGCTCCAAAGAGGAAGATCCCAGAGCAATCACCCTGCCTCCTTCCACGCTTCTCACCCTGCTGCTTCTGCTCTTTGCCATAGACCTTCTTCCTGGAATCCATCCATGAGGTCATCACTGCCAAAATTGTGGTGAGTGGTTGGTCCAGTCTAACTCGGGGAAGTCAGAGGTGGAAGTCAGTCTGGGATTAGGAGCTTCTACCCTGTGTGTGGGCTGAAATCAGGGCTGACCTTTATTTCATCCTGAGCCTTGAAGTGCTGGAGAGATAGTGTAGACTCCACATTGAGTAAGGTAAGATCGGAATCTAGAGGACCACTTGTGTGAGGTAGGCTGTGGGGCTCACGGGGCCACTGTTTGTGGTACTCCTCTCTCAGGACTCCCCACTCCCACTCTCATCCCTAAATGTTAGAATAGAAAGTTCAACTAAGTGGATCAAAGAGGGGACAGAGGAGTATTACTGTGTGAACCAGACTTGTGCTTCATATTCATCCTAGCCCCTACTTCCTATTTATCTGAAGAATGGCCATATGGGTTTGGGGGTGGGAGGAATCATCCTAGATGAGAATGTGGCTCAGTGGTATATATGGTCACCTAGCATGACTGACACCCTGGGTTCATTCCATACAGAAAAAACTGGAAGGAGAGGTGGGGCTCAACTGTTAGAGTGCCAGCCTTGACCAAAAGAGCTCAGGGACAGTGGCCAGGCCCTGAGTTCAATGCCCAGGACTGGAAGGACAAATCTTTGTTGGAGGCTTTTCTTCCCTTTGAAAACAATTTATTGTTTGTGATAAGCATAACATGGGTCTCTTCCCTGGCCACCAATGGGCCATTAGATGTCCCTTGAATTTGGGCCGCTTCCCAGCAGCCTCTGTCCTACCTGACCCACAGTTTATCTATCCCATCTCCTGGCAGATGGAGGCCTGAGAGAAGGTCACCTGGCCACCTACTTCTGGTGGCTGCCACGGCTTTTGAAAGTCAGTATGTCATATAGAGAGTCATCATCCAGATCAGTCTACAGAAGAAAGGGAGGGAGCACTCCCTCCTAGTCTGAGCCCGTGAGCTGCAGGCCACTCTGGATGTGGGGCATCTGCTGCAGGACGTGCTCCATGGGGGAGTTATCTATGGGGTCCGGAACTCTGACCTCTTCTCTGGCAGTTTTCTTTCCTAGCCTGGGATTTGAACTCAAGGTCTTGGTAAATCTGTAGCAATGTGAGGGAAAATGCAGAGTTTCCACTTCTTGAGATCAAACTCCATGCAAAGCCAAAAATAAAAAAAAATTAAGTGACTGAGCTCGAAAGGGGGAGTAGTTGTGGAGATGGGAAGGAAGGCATGGTAGGGGGGAAAACAAAGAAGGAGGCAACACTGTTCAATAGGAAATGTACTCATTACCTTGATCATTTAACTGTAACTTCTGTGTACAACGTTTTTACAATACAAATTGAAAAAAAAGTAGTGCTCAGAGAAGCATTTTGGGGTTAAGGGAAAGATGTCTGAATAGATGTACAAAATTCTACACTGCTTTTTTAATGTTAAGTATGGAACTGAATAAACATAACTGCTTCCATTAAAAAAATTAAGGCATTGTCTTGGAACTGGGGCCAGAATTTCCAGCATTGCTGGGATTTGATCTCACCATCCAAGTAAATATTTTGCACCTTGGGTGAAGGCAAAGCTCACTGCCCTTGAGGAAAAGAAATTCAGGCTAGAGATACCAGGGTCTGAATAAAGGCCCTGCAATGGAAAAAATATTTCTATATAGTTGTAATATATGATATATATTTACATATGTAAGTTTACATATTATGATTTTTATTATTGATTGTGCATTTATTTTTTACTTGATTCATTTATTTATTGTTTATTGTATTTAGTATTATTATATACATAATATTTAGTACATGTTGTGCATCTATTATAAAATTATACACAATAATATGGGACATTGACTCCTTTTTCATCAATACTTTTTAAGTGTTGAACATGATACATAATTAAATGGAAGCCTTTGTCACAGTCTTCACATGTTTAGAGTCTCTCCCAAGTATGAGCTTTGTCTTATTTATCTTTGGACACCTTCCCATAGGGATTTCTTTAGATACTTAGAAGCCTTTTCTTGAGGATAGGCAAGTTGAGGGATAAAATTGTAAGGGTGGGTCTAGAAATTTGGCTTACTGGTAGAGAGCTTGCTCAGCATTCATGGATGCCAGGGTTTGAATCCTCAGGGCCACAACTCAGAAAAAGCCAAAAGCTGTGGAGTGGCTCAAGTGGTAGAGTGCTAGCCTTGAGAAAAAGAAGCTCAGAGACAGTACCCAGGCCCTAAGATCAAGCCCCAGGACTGTCAGAAACAATAGGCCACGTGCCAGTGGCTCACAACTGGAATATTAGCTTCTCAGGAGGCTGACATCTGAAGACCACAGTTCAAAGACAGCCAAGGCAAGGAAATCCTGTTAGACTCTTCTCTCCAGTGAACCACAAAAAGACCCCATGTGATGCTGTGCCTCCAGTGATAGAGTGTACGCCTTGAGCAGAAGGGCTCAGGTATAGTGCCTAGGCTTGAGTTTGAGACACACATCAGGGGAAAAAGTGAGGGTTAATCAAAGTATTTTTCCTATTTGCTAATTAGGAGAACATTCTCTGGAAAATGAATGCTGATGTACACCAGAATTGAAGTCAGAGCTCCAGGTTGAAGTGTAGAACATCCATATGCCCAGCCTCTTATGCTCTAGCATTATAACTGTGTGTCCTACAGGGTTCTGAAAGGTCCAATGTTGAATAGCTTAATACATTCCCAAAGCCCTTTGTGATAAGCAGTTGACTTACATTGTTAATGTTATTACAGTTCTGAACCTAGCAGAGCACCAGTAGCTCATGCCTGTCACCCTAGCTCAGGAGTCTGAGGTCTGAGGAATACAGGGTGAAGCCCACCAGGGCTGGAAAGTCTATGACACTCTGACTTCCACTTCTGAAAGGTCAGATGTTGAAGAGCTTCCTATGTTCCCCTTGGTGATGAGAAGTTACTTGCACTCTAAATGTTCTTAGAATTCTTGAGCTATAGAAGCAGGAAAGAAACATTATTGACCCATCCTGGGTTCAAATGAAGTTCTCAGGATCCAAACCCTAGTCATGTTAACAGGATGAACTCCAGTGTAACACTGTATTTGAAGGCAGAAAACAGTTGCAAAAGCCAAGCTAGGTGAAGAGACCTAGGCCTGCAGGATTAGGAGGCAGAATGTACACACTCAACAGGGAAGTGAGCTGCAAAACCACTTCATTCATTCCAGGCATGGCCAGCAATGAGGGGAAACTGGAAACATTTGTTAGAGTTACAACAAGGTCAGGCTTTTCTCTGCCTCTTCAAACAATGACTAATTAACCTTCCTCCCTCAAGTGAAGGAACCACAAGCTATCTTTAGGATACCAATAGAGAGCCAGTGTAGTGGGGGAGAGGGGAGGAACAGTAGACAAACCCTGCTCTTTGGTCTTAGGGAGTGGGTTCTTGACTCTCCATCTGTCAGATTTGAAGGCCTTTCTTCTACCTCTACCAGACCATTCTCCTTCCTTCATTCTCCCCATCATTAATGTAAATCCCCAGTCCCAGGAGAGGCAGGGCCTTTTCTCTTCTGTCTCTAAGCACCTGAGTTAGAACCTGGCTCTGCCCTCTTGACTCTGGGGCCCTGCCTGAGAAGTGGGAAAGAGACAATCTTCCTGCTCGTAGTGGTTTGAAGGTGATGCTGGAGGACTGGCACACTGCAGAAGGCCTCATGACTGGGACTTGTTCCCTTCTTTCCTCCTGACAACCAACACCAGATTCATCTATCTATCTGTCTGTCTGTCTGTCTGTCTATCTATCTATCTATCTATTTATCTATCTATCTATCTATCTATCTATCTATCTATCTATCTATCTATCTATCTATCTATCTATCTATCTATCTATCTATCTATCTATCTATCTATCTATCTACCTATCTATCATCTATCATTTATCTATCTACCTACCTACTTAACTACCTACCTACTTTCCTGGCTATCTCTTTGCCAGTTGTTGGGTTGAACTCAAGGCCTGGGGACTGGCTCTAGAACTCTACTACTTGAGCCACAGCACCAATTCTGGCTTTTTGTGTATGTGCTACTAAGGAATCAAACCCAGAAGTCCTTGAATGCTAGGCAAGAACTCTCTCACTAATCCACATTCCCAGCCCCCTCATCTTTTTCTTTTTTTGTGGGGGGTCTGGTCATGGGGCCTGAACTCTGGGCCTGGGCGCTGTCCCTCAGCTCTTCAGCTCAAGGCTAGCACTCTACTACTTGAGCCACAGCGCCACTTCTGGCTTTTGTTCTTTTTTGATTATGTGGTGCTGAGGAATCAAACCCAGGGCTTCAGGCATCAAGGCAAGTGCTCTACCACTGAGCCTCCTTCCCAGCCCCCTCATCTTTTTCTTAATGGTAGTTTTAACATAAGCATGCTGCCATTTTACGTCCCCAAGTTTAATTTTCTGAATACAGGTTACTTCTACGAAAGCTTATCTTTTCGGCTGCCTGGTTTGGGACTGTTCCTGCATTGGCCTCATAATAAATTGCAAAAAAGGCTGATGAGGGTGACCTGCTTTAGTCTGATGGCTGCACAGATTGTTCTGTATGTCTTTTTGTTTCCAGTCCCGGACCTTGAACTCAGGATCTGGGCAAAGTCCTTGTGATTCTTTTGTTTAAGGCTAGCCCTCTACCACAGAAGCCATATGGCTCTACTTCTGGCTTTGTTGGCACTAAAGTTGGACAGTGGTCTCAAGGACTTTGCTGCCTAGGGTGACTTTGACCATGATCCTCCTATCACAGCCTTGTAAGTATCAAGGAGGACTGCTGAGAGGCACTGGTGCCTGCCTAATCACTGGTGTTGCTGATGTTCTTGGACAAACTGGTGAGTTCCCTATCCTCAGGTTTAAGTGATGGGAGCTGGAGCCCACAGTTCAAATCCTGGTCCTGCCACTTCCAAATGGCAGGAGATCCTTAGAAACTCATTACTATCCATATGAATACTAATGGAAAGTGATATATGTCATGATTGAGTGGGCAATTCCTGGATTATTCTAGGATAAAATCATACATAATTGTATTATATTAAACTGATTGATTTTAATTAATACTTCCTGAAGCATTTAAACAATCACATTCATTAAATGGAGGCATAATGAAATACCTAAGAATTGGGCGTCAAATAGTTGAGAGATGCCATTTTTTTCTGCCAGGACATTCTTTAGTTAATTGGTATATACCTTTTTCTGAATGTAGTTTGGTATATGAAACTAGGATATATTATACCTGAAGAGTTTTTTTTTTAATCAGAAATGCTTATACCGAAATGTAGAGGTAAAGCCAAATTATGTATATTTGAAGACAATGCTTGGTTAGTCCTCTTCTCACATTCCCCATTCCCTTCATGAGAATAATTCACATTGTAAGGAAATATTTAGAGTGTTTTTGGAGATATAGGTTGACTTTAAACCAGTGAGTAACTCTATACTGCATTTTGTTTACTTTATATACAAAAAAGCTAAATTCTTACTTTATAATTTTCCTTAGGCTTTATACTCAGATTTAATCTATGATGGGTGACAAATAAAGATATAAACATTTTTTTAACAGTGGCTAAATTTAGGCTGAGGAATCTAGGTACAATGATACTCATGCACATAGGCCACATCAGTCATGAGACCATGATATCAAAATGTTAACCAATGCTTACTGTTGTCATGCTTATGAGATTTTGTGTATTACAAAGAGTGGTTATTAGAATTTTTTTTGTAATTAACATCATTTCATGGGTTAGGAACTGAAGTGAGACATTATACTCAGAACAAAATTTAAGGAGGCATCCAAAATTAGTTACCAAGATATACATCATGTAACACAATGTTATAAAAATGCACGCTAAACTAAATAATTTTTGAAAAAAAATCAACATTTATTATAAATACAGAATCAGTATGACTGGTTTTTCTTTCATCCAAGTTGCAATATGGCTTACATGATGACTTTTCTGGTTATATGTTTAGTTAGGTCTTGATATTTAGTTGGAGAAGTTATGTTCTTTCATATATTCATTTGTCAGATCAAAGAGGAAATTAAATCCATGCCAGAGTCAACATCCATATTAATGTTACAGATGTATCCTTCTACTCTGCCAAAGTTTCAAATCAGCTTGAGTAACTTGGGTCTTTTTTTGGATCTAACTAAATAGGTATGCAATTTTGTCAGTACTAAAACGATTTTGACCACCATTTTTTAAACTTACTATCCAGAAACAACTTCTCTCATTTCATGAGATTTTTAATTTCATTTATATCATGTGTTGATGTTTTCCTTTACATATGCCACATTCAGTCTTCTACAAAGTGTAATTTGGAGTAGTTTAAAATTATGTACACTCAGCTACACTGCTCAGATTATATTATTTGTATATTTTTTCTTGTTAAATCAGCAAGAATTAGTTATCAGTATGGATACTATTGTACTTATTCATTGCCTTTCTGAATTGTTTAAATATGTCATGATTTTTTATTTTATTCTTTTAAATATGTGCAGGTCTCACTCTGCATACAGTCACATTTGTTTTAAACAATTTGATCCATTCAAGGGATTTGCTATATTAGGTTCATCTAGATGAATTTAATTCCAAATTAACACCACCGTATTTCTGAGACACAGTTATCTTTATGGCTCTACTCCAAGTTAACATATGTTTGAGGTTTTTGTGCATAAAAAAACTGGGAAAACATGTTTTTGTTGGTGGGGGAGTTCTACTTTGTTGGTTGTTTTTCCAGTTGTGGTGGCTTCAACATATGTGTGCATTTTATTACAATTGTTTTGTGTCTATATTTTGTTTCATATAACAGAAAGTACACAAAGAATCAGTAATTTAGAATGTTTCCTAATACAATTCTAAGAGAGACATTTGAAATTTTGTGATAACTGGGAATGGACAGGTCTTCACAGTGGAGGGGTTAGCAGAATAACAGAGACATTGTTTGACATGATTTGAATTCTTCCTCCTCTTGCCTCACTATTTCCAATAATATTACTTCAAAGTCTTTAGTGAAAAGAAAATAATTTTGTATGTATGAAGTCAGAATTTTTGGTTCAATTGGGACACTCTACACATTCATATTCATTTTAATTCAAAAATCTTCTTTCCTTCTTTTAAAATCAAAGATGTGAAATATAATGCTAAAATAGCATCTACTAATTTATATGAAACGGTCCAAACTATTTTCACTTCACACTATATATAACATAGAGTGTAATAATAATAGTGAGTAATATAGTATGTAATAATTAACTTTCGGGTAAGTCAATTATAGTGGATTTTTGTGAGATATTGAGTAATAGTAAAACTTATATTTGATTCTATTAAAAAATTCAATTACATCTAAAAATAACTCATAAACTAATGCTGAAAAATAAGATTGTTTACTGGAAAAAGCCAGAAGTTTATAGAAGTTTGCTTTTTAAAAATTGTCTTGGATCTGGGCTGTGGTGGCTCATGCCTGTAATCCTAGGTCCCCAAAAGTCTGGGATCTGAGGATAGTGGTTCAAAGCCAGCTTGGGAAGAAAAGTCTGTGAGACTCTTATCTCCAATATATCTCTTGAAAACTAGAAATAGCACTGTGGCTCAAGTGGTACAGTGGTATCCTTGAGCTGAACAACTGAGGGACAGTGCCCAGGCCCAGAGCTCAAACCCCACCACCGACAAAAACAAATTGACATGGGGGCTGGGAAGCTGGCTCAGTGATAGAGCGCTTGCCTTGCATGCATGAGGCTCTGGTTTCGATTCCTCAGCACCCCACATGCAAAAAGAAAAACAGCCGGAAGTGGCGCTGTGGCTCAAGTGGTAGAGTGCTAGCCTTGAGCTGAAGAGCTGAGGGACAGTGCCCAGGCCCAGAGTTCAGGCCCCACGACTAGATCAAAAAAAAAAAAAAATGACATGGATTTTTACTTTATTATTTCATGATTTTTTATTACGAACATACATACAGAGGGGTTACAATTACATGAACAAGGTAATTAGCACATTTCCTATCAACATTGTTGCCTCCTCCTTTATTTCCCCTTCCTATCCCTTCCCATCTCCCCTTCTGGGCCTATCCGCTCCCCCCCACGCCAAAGTTGTAAACTTCGGTTTTCGACGTAATTCCTTGTATATGTCATTGTTGCAATAGGTCCACCTGTATCCCAATTTGTTTTTCCCATCCCTTCCACAAATTATACCAACATCAAATACAGTGAAAATAGTGGTTATACCGTGGGGGAGGGACATACAAAACAACAAAAAAATCATCTTATAAATATGCTAGAAACAATAGCAGAAAAAAAAATTTGAGTCTTTATCTTGGGGCTCATTTCACCTAACATCAACTTGTCTAACAGTTACAGTTTGTCTCAGACATATACTGGTTATTGCAAATAATGGAAATCATAGGACCTATGTTTCTTTGGGCCTGGATTACTTCACTTAATATAATTTTTTCTGAGGCTTTCCATTTCCTAACAAATGGGGCAATGTCATTGTTTCTGATGGAGGCATAGAATTCCATTGTGTATATATACCACATTTTCTTGATCCATTCATCTACTGAGGGGCATCTGGGTTGGATCCATATCTTAGCTATGATAAATAATGCTGCAATATGGGATGGGAAGGTGGCTCAGTGGTAGGGCACTTGCCTTGCATGCATGAAACCCTGGGTTCGATTCCCCTGACCACATAAGCAAAAAGAAAAAAAGCTGGAAGTGGTGCTGTGGCTCAAGTGGTAGAACACTAGCCTTGAGCTAAACAGCTGAGGGACAGCGCCCAGGCCCAAAATTCAGGCCCCAGCACCGGACCCCACCCCCCTGCAAAAAATAATGCTGCAATAAATATAGTTTTGCTGGTAGCTTTAATATGGTTTTCTTTGTGATCATTTGGGAAAATTTCCAACAGTGAGAGTACTGGGTCATCAGGGAGTTCTATGTAGAGTCTTTTGAGGAACATCCATACTACTTTACAAACTGGTTGAACAAGTTTACAGTCCCACCAACATCCCATCCAGCTTCGGTTGTTAGAGTTCTTGACTATAGCCATTCTAACTGGGGTGAGCATTTCTTTTATGGCTTGGGAGATTGAGCATTTCTTCATGTGTCTATTGGCTATCTTTCTTTCTTCTTCAGATAAGTTTTTCTATAAATCTTTATCCCAATTATTTATCGGGCAGTTGTTTCTTTGAAAATTTGTTGTTGGGGAATTTAATTTTTTGAGTTCCAGGTGTATTTTAGATATGAGACTCTTGTCCATTGTATGGCTAGAGAAGATCTTCCAATCCTTGGGTTTTCTATTGATCTTGCTACTTTTGTCCTTTGCCACGCAGAAGCTCTGCAATTTCATGCAATCCCATTTGTCCAAACTTTCTTTGATTTGTTGTGTTTCTGGGTCTCTATTAAGAAAATTTCAGCCTGTGCCAAGGAGACCTTGTATATCTCCTATATTGTCCAGTAATGTTTTCAGGGTGTCTGTTTTGACTCTGAGGCCTTTGATCAATTTGGAGTTGTTTCTTGTGCAGGGTGATAGATAACGATCTAGCTTTAGTTTTCTACAAGTGATTAACCAGTTTTGCCAGCAACATTTACTGAAGAGGCTGTCTTTCTTCCATTCTATTTTTTTAGCTCCCTTATGGAAGTTTAGTTGGCTATAGGTCCATGGGTACATTTCTGGGTTTTCAGTTCTATTCCATTGGTCCTGAGGTCTGTTCTTGTGCCAGTCCCAAGCTGTTTTGATTACCATGGTTTTGTAGTAGAGTTTGAAATTTGGTATTGATATTCCTCCAGCACTGTTCTTTTTGTTAAGTTTCATTTTTGCTATTCGGGGTCTTTTATTGTTCCATATGAATTGGTGGATTGCCTCTTGTATTTCCTTGACGAATGAGGATGGAATATTGATAGGTATAGCATTGAATTTGTAGATAGCCTAGGGAAGTATTGGCATTTTCACAATGTTGATCCTTCCAATCCAGGAGCATGGGAGGTTTTTTCACTTTCTAAGTTCTGTTTTGAATTCCTTTTTCAGGTTTTTAATGTTTTCATCATAAAGGCCCTTTACGTTTTTGATTAAGTTAATTCCTAGGTATTTTATTGTGGGGGGGGGCTATTAAAAATGGAGTTGATTTCCTGATTTTAGCCACACTTTTCTCATGTTGGCATACAGAAAAGATATTGATTTTTGAGATTTAATTTTATACCTTGCTACTCTGCTAAAGTTTTGAATCAGCATGAGTAATTTGGGAGTGGAGTCTGAGGGATTCTTTAAATACAAGATCATGACATCTGCAAAGAGGGAGAGTTTTACTTCTTCTTTCCCTATTTGGATCCCATTTATGTTTGCATCTTGTCTTATTGCTGTAGCTAGGCATTCTAATACTAGGTTGAAGAGAAGTGGAGAGAGTGGACATCCTTGTCTTGTTCCTGAGTTAGGAGAAAATAGCTTTAGTTTATCACCATTAAGTATAATGCTGGCTGTAGGTTTGTCATATACATCCTTTATTGTATTGAGGCATGTTACCTGGATTCATAGTTTTTCCAGAGCCTTCATCATAAAAGGGTATTGGATCTTGTCAAATGCTTTTTCTACATCCATTGAGATAACCATTAGTTTCTTATCCTTGCTCTTCTTGATGTGATGAATTATTTTAATTAATTTGCATATATTGAACCAGATTTGCATCCCTGAAATAAATCCTGTTTGATTGTTGTGTAATTTTTTTGGAGGAATTGTTGAAGTCGATTGGTCAAAATTTTCTTGAGAAGTTTTCATCAATGTTCATCAATGAAATGGACCTATAGTTCTCTTTCTTTGATGAGTGCCTGCCTGGGTTTGGGAAGAGGGTTGTGATGGCTTCATAGAGTGAGTTCAGTAGTGAACTTTCTCTTTCAATTTCATTGAAGAGTTGGAGGATTATTGGTATGAGCTCTGCTTCAAGGACTTGCAGAATTCTGCTGTATTTGCATCTGGTCCTGGGCTTTTCTTAGATGGGAGTTCTCTTATTGCTGTTTCTATTTCTATGCTTGATATGGGCCTGTTAAGATGGTTTAACTTATCTTGGTTATGTTTTGGCATGTTGATATTTGCTAGGAAAAGGTCCATTTCTGCCAAGTTCTCAAAGTTATTATAACATAAAGGTTTGAGAAGTATTCCCTTATAATGTTCTGAATCTTGATTATTTCTGTGATGATGTTTCCATTCTCATCTCTAAGTTTGTTTTTTTGGGTGTGGTGTGTTCCCTTCTTTTTCAGATAAGATTTGCTAACGGTCTGTCAATTTTGTTAATTTTTTCCAAGAACCAACTCTTTGTTTTGTGATTCATTCTATGATTTTATTGGATTCCAATTTGTGTGATTCTGATTTAATTTTAATTATTTCTTTCTATCTAATGGATTGGAGTTGATCTTGCTGCTCTTTTTCAAGGAGGTTCAGATGTCTTATTAAATTGTTGGTTTCAGATCTCTCTAATTTTTGATGTAGGAACTCAGATCTATAAACTTGCCTCTGAGTACTGCTTTGCTGTGTCCCAGAGGAGCTGCTAATTTGTGTGTTCATTTTTGCTGAATATTATGAACATTTCAATTTCCTTTCTAATGTCTTCCATGACCCACTGTTGATTCAACAGTGTGTTGTTCAACTGCATGTGTTAGAGGACTTTCTTTGGTGGCTTTTGGTGTTGAGTTATAATTTTATTCACTTGGATGCCATTTGTTGGCCTTCACTGTGGTCTTGTTGATTTTCTATGTGTAGGACATCTTTAAGTATCTTTTGTAAGGCTGGTTTGGTGGAGATATATTGTTTCAATTTTTCTTTGCTATGCAAGTTCCTAGGCCATTAACTTCTGTCTCTAGGTGCTCCTCTACACCCATTATCCTCAGATTAGGCCCTCTGATGGTGTCTTCCAAATATTGAACAGAGCTATCATATTTCTTGGATTTGTCTTGGATGGTTGTATGTTCTATCGCTATAATATCTAGGCTGTCTTCAATCCCTGAGATTCGATCTTCTGCATTGTCTAACCTACTCTCAAGACTTTCTACTTTGTTTTTTATTTCTTTTTCTTCTAATTGGTCGGCTTTGATGGCTTCAAATTCTTTGTTGGAGCTTTGTTTTAGATCTTATGTGAACTTTACTTCCTTAATTTTGTGTTTAGTGTTTATTCTCAAATCACTTAGTTGATTGGTTATGGTTTCCTTGGACTCCCATTTCTTCTGTAGTGCTCCATTCACCATTGCCTTTGTGGTCTCCCTGAAGTGTTTCAGCTGCATGTTTATGGATTTCATGAATGCCTGTGTTGATCTTTGTCTATTCTCATCTGCACTCGCAATTCCTTTATTACTGTTTGATTAGCTTCCTCAGGTTCATGCAATTCCTGTAATTCTCTATGACTCTTCTCAGCATGCTCACACAATTCCTGTATTTCTCTTTGACTGTTCTCAACCTGCTTACCTAATTCCTGTATTAATCTTTAAGTAGTTTCCTAATGCTCACAGATTCCTATATTAATCTTTGGTATGCCTCCTCTCTCTCCCTATCACGCTCACACTGAGTTCTTTGCAAGTTTTGAATCATTTCATTCACCATGTTTACCAGTAGTGTTTGTAGAGCTTTTTGGGAACTCTCCTCTGGATTATTCATTAACTATTCTTTCACCTGATTATCATGAGTGGGAGTTCAGATACCTGGACTTGCTATTTTTCTTGTGTTTTTCCAGCTTGTTCTGCCCATTTGGTATGAAAGTAACACCAATTTTGTGCTAGAATACTATTTTAAGGCAAGTATCAACCATAGTCCGGTAGTTGCACAATCAAAATGGATGCAGATACAATCTAGTTCAACAGATACAATCTATTCAACATCAAACGACCATGTGTTAATGAGTTAAAAACAGCAAAGATGGATATGGAAAACCAGAAATTATTGGTTTTAGGGAGAAATGTGGGGAAAAATAGGACTAAATGGATGTGGAGAGGTAAAAGGAGCGTAAATTTAACCAAGTCCCAATCTCTGAGAGGGAAATAGATTGGACAGAATGATAGGAGAGAGATTTAAAAAAAAAAAAAAAGAACAAATGGAATACCAAAAATTTAAATTTAAGAAGTGAAACACTTAAAATATGTAAGTTTAAAGAAATGATATTGAGAGAAGAAAAGGATAGGATGGGAGGAGGGGAGGGATAGAAAGGAAACATGAAAAATAAAAATAAAAAAATTTAAAATTAGTTACTTGAAAATTATATAGGTATAAAGAGATAATAGTGCTATTAAAAAGTTAAGCCTAAGAGGTTGTGAATTGAGTGATAAATTTATGGATTAAGTATGTACACAATGGGGGAAAAGGTCTAATAACTGACAACAGGTATATATCTGGGGATGAGCAAAACAGCATTTAAGTAATGCAAAAATAAGAGAAAAAAATGAAAACAATAAAAAAGGACCAAAAGATCAAAAGAGATTGAATACACACACACACACACACACACATATGTACCAAAAATTAAAGTTATGAAAAAAAGAAGATTTACAGAAAACACTTAAAAAATTAAAATTATAAAAAAGTTTCAAAAAAGAGTTCTTTGAATTTTTGGGGTTATTTTGGGGGGATGGAAGACCCTGTATCCCCTGTGTCCATAACCAGTCTCTTGGTGGAATCTCTCGTCTGCTTGTAGTGTTTGGTTTTCCTATGGCTTGATTGGTTTCTTAAGTCAGTTTGTTTGGGCAGGCAGAAAATGCTATGTATTACCCAGGATTTTGTGATTCTCCTCTCAGACTAGTTCAGTGAGAGGGAGAACTGCTTGGAGTATCACAAAAGAGGGAGATAGATATTTCCTCCTGTTTGGAGATGCTGTGATGAGGCTAGGTTCTGGGTAGTGTTGAGGCCTTTCAGCAAACAGTAGCTTTTCCCTGAGACCTTCACAGAGCCCAGCTTAGAGCCATTCTCAGGGTTTATGTTTACTGAATTTCAATTGATTGTCTAGGCTTCTGTAGGGAGGGGCAGACTCTGGCTCTGTTTACCGAGTGAAGAAATTCACTCTTCCGAGAGTGGATCTTCTCTGCCTGTGCCGGGTGACGTTCCTCTGTGTGGAACTGAGCCTGGAATGTCACTTCTATTTCCACTGACCTGCAAAATAACTCAGTCAGTTCTTGCTGGTGTTGAGTAGAATCTGCTCACGGACCACATCTGGGGCCGTTGTTGTAGACTCTCTGTAGGTGTGGTGGCTATGGACACTGGCGCTGTCCCCACTGCTGCTGCAGCTGTAGCTACTGGCAAGTGCTCAGATCTATTTTCTTGCTTGGCTTTTCCCTCTCTGGCAAAACTCTCGGTACTGTGATGGCACACTTGGTGTGATTCTCTAGCCTATGCCTGTTCACTGGAACACTAAAACTACTTTCTATGGGAGAACTTGTTTAGCTTTCAGCTTCTCCTCCGCCATCTTCCTCCGAACTCCCTTACACATTATTATGACATGATATTGTGACATCACATTGACATTGTGATATTACTGTGCCATTCTGTTTTCACAAACCTATTACCACATGTTAGAAAATTCATGGGTTATAGGACTTCTAGCTCCTTCCTTGAAGTCTTATCCTCATTGTAAACTAGTAGTAATTGAAATCTGACATGTGATTGTAATATTACAAACTCGTAGTGACATCACTATTCCATGGGTGACCTCATTACCACCATAACACAAACCTATTGCATCATCAAATTGCCATTGTGACATCACGATCACATTGTGAAATTTCAATCGGTTATGTCTTCTTAGCACCTTTAAAAAAGCAGATGGCCTTTGTGATATCAAAGTTGTTGTTTACCCATATAATCATTGTGTTTTAACAATTGATATCAGTTATACCATTGTAACATTACAAAACCTTGGAGGAAGGCTCACCAGTCTGACATCATTGACTGGTCCTCTCCTCATAACTTTGACATGATGCCCTTGTGATACATAGGCCCTTTGTGATCTCATAATGCTTTTGACTTCATATTTCAGTTATGACATGTGATATTAGAAATGAACTCTTATATGAAAATTATGTCATCACTCTATCAGATATCATGAGCATTGTGTCACATTTTGATATCACATACCTGGTGGGAGTTAATCATGTTTGGGCCAAGGCATGACTTTGTATATCTCACATTCCCATTCTGAATTCATATTCTAATTGAGAGTTAATGAAAATTGAAGTCCAGCATGCAATTGTGACATCATAAACCTATTGTGACCTCATGACTGTTATGGCATCACCAACTAATTATGACATCAAAATATTATTATGACTTGATATGTGACCTCATATTGCCCTTGTGATATCACTGTTCCTTGGGTTCTGTAAACCTATTATGACATAACATTTTACAAAATTTGTGGCCTTTGAGATTATTAACTTTTGAACTCGTATACTTATGATGCATAAAGCACAAGAAAATCCAATGAGACACATTGAAGATAACTTTATTTACACTAGAAATGGGCATGCGTTTACCTTGTTCTGTGCTGTGCACTCAGTGACAAGCCAGCCCCAACCACCAAATCTCAGACCTCCAATGGGCAGCCCCGCACATAGTTAATTGGTCTGCAAACCACCAACCCCCCAAATTATCATCTCCAAAGCTCCAAACTTCAATAGGTAAGGCTTTTCCCTTTTCCCTTACTCCCTTCTTCTTTATAGACCTTTACTTCATTTCCCTTTTTCCCTTTCATCACTTCCTTCTTCTCTTTAAGACTATCCACAGGCTTACAATTCTCTAACCTGGTGGCCAATTGATATCCTTCCCCTCCTGCTCTCCCACAAATTCCTCTTCTCCCAGGTTTTTCCCTTCCTACTGTCACACCACTTCCTTCCTTCCAGGTCTTGCCTTGATTTTCTCCAATTCCATTGCTCTGACCATGAAGCCTATATATAAGTTGAACCCCTCCATCACTCCAGTGCGTCTCCTGCCTAACAGTTTTCAACCATCCCTTCACAAACTGCCCATTACCCAATCACTTCTTCACAGATCGTCATGTGAGCACAACACACTACCCCCTCCAGCAGCATGCCCTGTCCCCTTTGGTGGCATGCCCCATGCACTCCAGTGGGCCATGACATGTGGCCACATTGGTTAGTGGGCCCTGCTGGTTATTTGGGCCCCACTGCTTTATACATCCCCCACTGGTTTTCATGTCGATTCAAATCCTGATTCCTTCTTACCAAATCCTAAAAATTCCCTTCTCTCCTCCCAATGAACAGGCTTAAATTGTAAACTTAATAGAAAGCAAGTAAATTATAGAAACACACTAGTTAGCACTAATTAACACTTAGTAAGCCTTATCCTTAAGGGATCCTCTGAGTGTCTCTGAAGAGTCAATCTTGCAGCCTTCTCTGTATATTGGTTCACTGCTGTTTTCACTTGAGACTGATGATCTAATATTGTTTTCCTACTAATTTAATAGCCGACAGTGAAATTAGCACCACCAAGTAAGGTCCTTGCCACCTCGGTTCCAATTCAGGAGCATGATACATTTTTACCCACACCAGCTGTCCAGACAAGAAAGAATGGGTAGAGTTTCTTTTTTAAACTCTGTTTCTTAGTTTATTTCACTTACTTGAGGTCTAGCTTTTGAATTTATTTCTGAAGTGAGACTTGCTATAGAATAAACTACATTACTCCCCACAAAGAAATTTTCCTTCCAACTGGATTTAATTTCTTATTTTATATTTGAACATTTTTATTGTCATCCTAATGTTTATTTATTTTTAAACAATTTTTATTATTATTATCTTTAAGTAGTTGTACAGAGAAGTTCCCATCTACAAAACAGTACATGAATGCAAGGTGTCTGACAACATTGTCACCCATCCCTCGTAACCTTTCCCTTCTCACACTTTTTTGTAAAATTTGAGATAGGTGATCACATCTATTTCACATATTTCACAGTACCGTGGAATTGTGATGTGTAAAGTCACAAACACATTTTAACCTTGACAAGGCAAGTTATTGTTATTATGGTCTAAAATTTGTTAATTCTATGAGCTTTGACAATCCAAATTATTTTTCCCACCTCAGGTGATGTTTACATTTTTTCCTCTTGCTTAGTGTGGGCTATTCCCTCTTTCCCTCTCATTCCTCCCTTCCCATCACTGTGTTTGGGTTGCTTAGATATTTTTCTTCTATGTCCAGTGCAACTGATGGGCCCCATTGTTGTAAGTTATTCTGTTCCTCCTCCTGGCTTCTTCCATTGCGTGCATATTTCTATTATCTACAAGGTCAATAACATGGAGTCATTAATGGTGATACAGCAAAATGAGTGGCTGTCCTTTGTTTCTTGAGCCCTGTTTACTCTGTCATACCTTCTTGCATTTTGGCTTTAGCATCCATGTATCAGGTAGACCCTGTGCCATTTGTCTCTTTGTTCTTTGCTTACCTCACTCAAATAATTTGTTCTAATTCCATCCATTTCCCTGAAAATGCCATCATTTTGTCCTTTCTAATGGCTGCATAGTATTCCATTGTATATAGGTCCCACATTTTGGGGATCCAATTTTCAGTAGTGTTTCATCTGGGTTGTTTCCAAATATTGGCTATTGTGAACAGTGCTGCAATAATCATAGAGGTGTGTGTGTCTTTGTATAGTGGTTCCTCTTGTTCAGAATAGATGTCTAGGAGTGGTATGGCCAGTTCATAGGAGAGGTCGATATTTAGCTTTCTGAGGTACCTCCACCGTGCTTTCCAAAGTGGTTATATTAGTATACATTTCCACCTGTACTGCAGTATTGTTTCTCTTTCTTTACATTCCTTCCAGCATTTGTCATTGGCTGAATTTAGAATGTGGGCTATTCTGACTGGGGTAAGGTGGTAAGTCAGAATTGTTTTTATTTGCATTTGCTTTACAGTCAGGGATGATGAACATTTCTTCATGTGTTACTTTGCCATTTTTATCTCTTCTTCTGAGAAGTCTCTCTTTAGCTTCCTTGACCATTTCAAGATTGGTTTGTTAGGTTGGTGAAAGGTTAGTTTCTTAAGTTCACCATATATAATGGATATTAGACCCTTGTCTGATATATTGCTGGTAAACATTTTTCCCAATTATTTGGCTTTCTTTCTAGTTAGTTGCTACTTTTTATCTGTGTAGAACCTTTTTATTTTAAGGTATTCCCATTTATCAAGTCATTCTCCAATTTGTTGTGACCCGGGGCATCTGTTCTGGAAGTTCCTGCCTGTGCCTATAAGGGCAAGTGTCTCTCACGCTTGGTCCTGCAGTAGTTTCAGAGTTTCAAGCTTGATGTTAAGGTCTTTAATCCACTTTGAGTTGATGTTAGTGCATGGTGAAAGACTAGGGTCCACTTCTGGTTTCTGCATGTGGCCAGTTTTCCCAACACCGGTAGTTGAAGAGATTATGCTTCTTTGGTTCCTTTGTCAAATATCAACTGGCTGTACATATGCAGCTATATTTCTGGGTCCTCTAACCTGTCTCATTGATTTTCAGGTCTCTATTTCTGCCAGTACCAAGGTGTCTTTGTTATTATGGCTCTATAATAGAGCTTGAAGTCCTGTATCATAATCCACCCTGTATTCTTTCTTTTACCTAAAATTGTTTTGGTTATGCTATGTCCTTTGTTGTTCCATATGAACTTTTGGACTATTTTCTCTATTTCAGTAAAGTAGGTCATTGGAATTTTAATGGGTATTGCATTGAATGTGTTTATTAATTTTGGCAGATTAGCTATTTTCACCATATTAATTCTGGCTATCCAGGGCCATGGGAAGTCTTTCCATTTCCTGGTATCCTCTAAGGTTCCTTTCTTTAGGCTTTTATAGTTTTCATGAAATAGACCCTTTGAATCTTTGGTTAGGAATTTCTAGATACTTTTTTTTGAGGTTATTGTGAATGGGGTTGTTTCCTTGATTTCCGTTTCTGCTTGGACATTGTTGCTGTATAGAAAGGCGACTGATTTTTGTGGGTTAATTTTGTATCCTGCTACTTTGCCAAATTGGTTTAAAAGCTCTAAGAGTTTGGGGACGGAGCTTTAGGGATCGTGAATTTATAAAATAATGCCATCTGCAAAAAGAGGTACTTGATCTTCTCTCCTATGTGGATCGATCTTTTTCCTCTCATATGTGGATCTTTTTAATGTATTTTTCTTGCTTCATTGCTCTGGCTGAGAATTCCAGAACTATATTGAAGAGGAGTGGAGAGAGTGGGCATCCTTGCTTTGTTCCTGTTTTTAAGGGAATTGCTTATAGTTTTTCCCCATTAAGTATAATATTGGCCTTTGATCTGCTATGTAAGTCTTCTATTTTATTCCTACTATTCATATTTTTTCCAGAGCTTTTAACATGAATGAATGCTGAATTTAATCAAAAACCCTTTCCGCATCAATGGGGATAATCATCTGGTTCTTTACCTTGGATCCGATGGTGTGATGGATTACATTTATTGACTTACATGTTAAACCATCTCTGCATCTCTGGGATGAAACCTACTTGGTCATAATGTATGATTTTTTGATATGTTTCTGGATTCTGTTGGCTGCAATTTTATCGAGGAGCTTTGCATCTGTCTTAATCAAAGAGGTTTGTTTGTAGTTCTTTTTTGGGGTGTCTTTGCCTTGTTTTGGGATGAATGTGATATTGGCTTCACAGAATGAGTCTAGGATAAATCCCTCTGTGTCTATTTCTCTGATGATCTTGAGGAGTATGGGTATTAGTTCCTCGTTAAAGACCTTATAGAATTCTGTAGTGAATCCATTAGGTCCTGAGATTTTCCTGTTAGAAGATTTCTGATTACTTCTACTATCTCATTGTAGGTTATTGACAAGTTTTATTGATTTATTTCTTCTTGGTTCTGTTTGGGCAATTTGTATTTCTTTTTTTTTTTCAGGCAGGAAAAGAAGTTTATTTACTGAATTGCTGCCCCCACCATGCATGGTGGAGAAGCATGGCTGAAAAGGAAGGGGGGCGACCCACCTCTGGGCCAAGACTTATCTAGGCCAGGGACAGGAAGAGGTGTGGCTAGGTGGGGGAAATGTGTGGCCACACTGGATGTGACCTCAGGGTCTTGGACCCTCCTAAGGACAGATGGGAGGGCAGAAACTTAGCCAAGAGGGAAGGAGGTGTCCCTGTTCAGACCTGATATTCCAGACTTTTGATTATTATGAAAAAGGATGAACATTCTCTCTGGCTACTTCTTGTTTGCAAGGGCCGTCAACAGAAGGGGTAAAAGGCTGAGATATGGTCCCCTCTGGGCGAAGGAAGCAGGCAACAGCTGTCACCACCTTTGCCACCATGGGCTGGACTGGACTTCTTATACAAGCCAGTTTGGAGAAGTGCTGCACCCCACTAAGGGTCCAGAGTCATTTGCTGCTCTTGTCGATGCCGCTGCTGCTGCCTCCGAAGCTGCTGACGCAGCTGTTGCCACTACCCCAGCTGCTGCCACTGCAGGATCAGCTGGGCCACTTATGCAAGGAAGGCACCACAGCATGAGTCAGGTGTTAACCACTGCTTCTGCCTCGGGCTAGGCTGGGCTGCTGATGCGGGCCAGTATGGAGAGGCACAAACTGCCATGGGTCTGGAGTTGTTCACTGCAGTTGTCCCCGCCCCAGCCACCGCTGCCTCCCTGGGCTGGTCTGGGATGTTCCTGTGGCTAGTGCCAAGAGGCATTGTGCCCAGAGTCTGGGTGGTTTACCACCACTGCCAGCTGCCACTGCTGCTCCAGGTTAGGCTAGGATGTTTATGCCAGCAGGACAGAGGTGCCATGCTGTGAGTCTAGGGTCGTTCGCCACTGCTGACAGCTACTGCTGCTCCTTACTGGGTTGGGATGATTGCACCAGCAATCCAGGAGCATGGGAGGTTTTGCCATTTTTTAAGTTCTGTGTTGATTTCCTTTTTCAAGATTTTAAAGTTTTCATCATAGAGGTCCTTCACTTCTTTAGTTAAGTTAATTCCTAGGTATTTTATTTTTTGTGGGGCTATTACAAATGGAGTTGCTTTCGCAATTTCATCCACACTTTTCTCATTGTTGGCATACAGAAAAGCCATTGATTTTAGGGGGTTAATTTTATAACCTGCTACTTTGCCGAAGTTTTGAATCAGCTTGAGTAATTTGGGAGTGGAGTCTATGGGATTCTTTAAATACAAGATCATGTCATCTGCAAAGAGGGAGAGTTTTATTTCTTCTTTCCCTATTTGGATCCCCTTTATGTCTGCATCTTGTCTTATTGCTGTAGCTAGGCATTCTAATACTAGATTGAAGAGAAGTGGAGAGAGTGGGCATCCTTGTCTTGTTCCTGAGTTAAGAGGAAATGGCTTTAGTTTTTCACCATTGAGTATAATGCTGGCTGTAGGTTTGTCTTAAACAGCCTTTATTTTATTGAGGAATGTTCCATGGATTCTTAATTTTTCCAAAACCTTCATCTTAAAGGGG
Organism: Dipodomys spectabilis; assembly: GCF_019054845.1. Classification (NCBI taxonomy): domain Eukaryota; kingdom Metazoa; phylum Chordata; class Mammalia; order Rodentia; family Heteromyidae; genus Dipodomys; species Dipodomys spectabilis. The sequence continues at coordinate 258,114 of NW_024871310.1, read as the reverse complement.
TATTGGATCTTGTCGAATGCTTTTTCTGCATCTATTGAGATAACCATGTGGTTCTTATTCTTGCTCCTGTTGATATGATGAATAATATTAATTGATTTGCGTATATTGAAGCAGCTTTGCATCCCTGAAATGAATCCTGTTTGATCGTGGTGTATGATTTTTTGGATGAATTGTTGAAGTCGATTGGCCAAAATTTTGTTGAGAAGTTTTGCATCAATGTTCATCAAAGAAATGGGTCTATAGTTCTCTTTCTTTGATGAGTCCCTGCCTGGTTTTGGGATGAGGGTTATGATGGCTTCATAGAATGTGTTCGGTAGTGAGCTTTCTCTTTCAATTTCATTGAAGAGTTGGAGGAGTTCAAGGCTCTTTCTTAAAAGTGTTGATGACTCCAACATCTAATGAGTGTCCTGAAATATGAATAACTCACCAGAGTTAAGTGCTACCCTGAAAGCCCTTCTTACGGAGGCTAGTAGACAAGTCATAAGTAAATATTGAAGTTTTGGGGGTTCATGACATCACTTCAGCAGAAGGAATTGTTTGTAAGAGATTTACAAGAAGCTGTAGGCACAGCTAGAGCAGAAAGAGTGTATGGCTACTGGAGACTTTCCTTTAATCCTAAAGCATATACAATAGACTCATATAGATATCCTGTAGATAAGAAAGATGTAGAGGGATATTTAGGCCAAAAGCTAAATAAGATTCCTAAAAGATTGGTAGATGAAAGGTGGCAATGGCTTATCAGAGGAAAATGGTGGAATCCTCCATTATCTAGAGGACCCCAAAGACTTCCCCCAGATCCATATCGTTTTACAGATGTGTATAAGCATGGCAATGTTGGGAAAACTACTTAGGAGAAAGAACTTCCTATTACTGTCTTTCATTTACTGATAGACTTGCTAGATCTTGGCCTCTTTGGTGCTTACTATTAAAGAAGGAACAAGAAAGATGTTATGAGACAGTTAAGGCCTCTATAGAAAAGAGTAAATGATTATGTGAAAGGGTTACAGAAAAGACACTATGAGCTTAAATTTGATATATGGCCAGATTTAACTAAGTATACTGAATATCATGACTTTTGGTCACAAATTGGGGACCTTCTAAAGAATGGCAAAGAAGCACAATTGCTTAGAAAAGATTTAAAATGCATAAAGTACAAAACTAAACAAAAGTAATAATAAAGTACTAGCGTTCATGCCTTTCTGTTCAGCACCTTGCCCATATGCTCTGGGTAATGGTTAATAGGTGATAAACATCGAAACCAATTGTATTTCTTAAAAATAGAGGTAAAGCTGAAAACAAGTGCCTATCATCATAACTCGTCATCCAAAAAACAAGATCAGGCGACCAGCTGGTGACCACCCAAGAACGAAGCCTTGCAGCAAGATTGTGTAACCTTTTACCCTTTCTCATGGAGACTTTTGCTATAAAAGCTTGTTATCCTCTGCATTAAACGCACTTGGCATTCACTCCTCTTGTGTGTGAGTTGTCTGTTTGCCATCTCCCCACCTATTCCAGTTCCTCCACTAGGTGTCCTCCTTCGTCCCGACAGATCCCTCCCCTTCAGGTGGAGTTTTTCTTAGGCGACCTCTGGGCCTTGGTTACCAAAGGATAGGTACATAAAAGAATATGTTGTAAAGCCTGCAGATTGTAGTTCGACATTTCTGTTAATATAGCCTTTCCAAGTTTAGCAATCAAAGGGGGTGGTCTACCCTAAAGTATTTCAAAGGGATTAAATCCTTTAACATAAGGGCTACATATTGCTCGAAGGAGAGCAAAGTTCAGGAGGCTTACCTACCCATGGCCAATCACTGTATTTAATTTAGTTAATGTTTCCTTTAAGGTCATATTCATTCTTTCTAGTCCCTTGAACTCTCAGATCTATAAATGGATTGTAACTTCCAATTTATTCCTAGGGTGTTAGTTAATAATTGAGAACTTAGGCCCCGAATGAAGGGGCATCTTTGGACCCCATAGCTAAAGGTAAGCCAAATCAAGAAATTATCACATGCCTCAGCTCAGCCTGAAAAAGTGTCCACAATTAGTAACAGATACCAATAACCATACTTTCCAGGCTTTACCTCAGTGAAGCCCACTTTCCCAAATTCACCATCTGAGGTTCCTCACATATGAATTGCTTCCATATGATCCAGCTTTTCAGCATTTACCTGTTGGAAATTACCTACAAACATTACAAAGGATTGTCAAGCTGAGGCCCCACTGGTTTTCGAACAGTTATAGGCAGTGGCCTGGGGCAATTTACCAGGATGCAAATATCTACATGTAAACTGACAGAAAGCTTAAGCCTGTATACATTTTTCACAAGGTCAGTGTCAACACTTGCACACTTATTACAACTGTTTTTGCTTCTTCCTTTAATATTAACTAGTAGCTCTAGAGACCCCACTGGTTTTAGAGTGGTCTCCCAAGCTACCTGATCAGCTAGATGTTTCCCTGTATCTTAGGGTCTCTAGTTTAACTCCTGTATAGAACTCTGAACCTTGGAGACTTCTTCTATTTTATTCTGCTCCTTTTCTTTCAAACTTGCTTTCATGATCTTACTCTCCTTCTCAATGTGCTCCTTAACCTGCAAGTATTTTGACAGGGTCACAGGAGAGTTCCTTTGACTGGCCAACTGCTGCTCCTTCTCACATGACCTTTTCTTGCTCTTCAACTCCTCCTTTAAGTTCACAAATGTGCTATTGAGAGGTATTTTTTCCCACCTCCATCTGTTCCATTGGGACTCGATGCTTCTGCATTACATTTAGGGTGAAGGTCTCAGCAGTCTTTTTGACCTTTTACTCTAGTATTTTCTCTTTCTGGTTTTCCACTTCAGTGTAATTTTTTGACAGATCTTTCAAATGTTTGTTTAGCTTTTCTGTTTTTCTTCCCAATGCTCTTTCCCTTTCCCCGGCATTCTCTATCAGAGCATGTGGTCCTTTAAATCTTTCTGAAGAGTAACAATCTCTTTCTTCAGCCTGATATTTTCCTGTTCACTTTTCTTGGCCTGATCTTCTATGACAGAGCACTTCCCTGTCTTCTCTGCTAACTACTCTTTCCTTCTTTCTCTGTTGCCTTGAATTTCTGGTGACACCCTTCAATGCTAATAATCAACATGTACTTCACCCTAATACATTCTTTTATCAGGTCCAGCTCCTTTTTCATGGCTATGATTTCTTAATGCAGCATCAAGATCTTTCCTTGGCCTCACTTGTGGTTAGCAAGGATGGCGGCATTGCTGTCCTGTGCTTCTGTTGGCCTCTGACCTGTAGTCTCCTAATTCGCCTCATGCTCATCCAGGCTAATGTACTTGAATTTCATTTGATTCTGAGTGTTTTCTAGGTTCTTTTTGAGGATTTTCTTCTCATTTTTGACTCGCACAAGTTCCTAATTTATATTTTCAAATCTTTTCTTCATGTTAAATAATTCTGTTTTCTCCTGTGTGCTCTATGTGGTTTTTAACCTCTTGGTGGGTTATGGCTGGCACCTATAGGAGATTCAATCTTTTATAAGCCTGTGTTTTGAGTTAGAAGTGGGTGAATTTTTTCTTTACCACATTTCTTCTTAAGGTCAGAGGGCAGCTTTTTAAATTGAACACAGTTGGAATTCGGGACCCCAAGCTCCTTTGCATGTTTCTCCAGAGATATGAATACATTTTCCAGGTGGTTAATGTGATTACTTACTTGTCATTTTCTGTCTTTCTCCTCCTTGGACATTCCTTTTCCCAATGTCCATTTTGCTTGCAATAAACACACTTGTTTAATCCTAGAGGTTCCCTACTGCCATTTTCAAATGAATTTTACTGTCTTTGCCAAAGGTTTCTTGATCCCTATTCTGGTGCTCCTACCAAAATTCAAACTCCCTTCTTAGACTCTTTTTTTCCAGGTTATCTCTGTTATCAAACACCCACTGGGCAACCATTTCCAACTTAAAATACACCTTTCCCTCAAAACCTTGAAACTTTTGAAGATTTCTTCTAATATCTTTGCCTGACTGGGTAACAAAGGCCATGTGTAGGGATCTTTGATTCTCCAGGGCTTCAAGATCTATAGGCCTATAGGTCCTATAGGCTTCTGGGAGAAGTTCCAGAAAAGAATTAGAGTACTCACTGGGGAACTGTCCCATCTCACTCAACTTAGATTGATGATTTGGCTTTCTAGCCACTGTGGTATCCCTGCTAACCGAACCTGGCAATTATTGGTAAACACCTCCATACCTCGATCGCTGTTAGTCTCAGCCTGAGTAAATCTCTGGAAAGATTTGTTCCAAAAGGTCTGGTTCAATAGTGGGGCTACTGTGTGTTCCAAGGACCAACTTTAAGTCACTGAGCAGGATTCATTCCCTTTCCTACCAGGTGAAACACACCTGTAAAATTTGCTGACCCTCATCCCAGATGTGCTTGTGTGTGAAAATTACTGCCTCTAATGATTTAATGAGCTCCTGGTTTTGTTTTTTCTGAAAAGGATGGATTTTGCTGTTTCCAGTTATACAGGTCACTAGTTGTAAAGGGAAAATATATTAGAAAGGGGGCCTGCCTACCATCTCTTCCATGTTCCTGTCTCTAGGGTAATAAGGGTAACATACCACATTGTAACACCTCAGGCTGGTACAAGTAATCACTTTTGGTATGGGAGGACTTTAGATTAGATGTGCTGATGGCAAAGAATAGGAGAGAGAGTACATCAGTGCATCTTCCTCTGAAGGATTCTGCAAACCTGGGGGAGAATATTTTTTGGATATGACAACTTTAGACCTGTTCTCCCATCCTGAGAAAAGGAGTAAACAGAGGTGCATACAGGACACAGATAGAACTATCAGAATACACACACAGACCAAGAGCCACAGACACTTAACTCACATGTCCCACACCACTCAATTTTGACCTCTACAGAGATCCCAGATGACAGAGAGAACATCCCAGATTGCCTCTTGAGGATGCTGCAGATGACCTCTGGAGGATTTCACATATATCCTTCCTAGGAGGCCCTAGATGACTTCTCACGGAGGTTCCAAATGGCTTCCCAAGGTAGTGTCAGATGACCTCCAAATGAGGCCCCAGATGTCCTCTCAATAAGGCTGAGATTACCGCTTGAGTAGCTCCCAGAAGGCCACTCAAGGAGGCAACATATGAACTCCAGAGGAGGTTCCAGATAACCCTCTTCAGAAAGGGACAGATGACTTCCAGAGAAGGTCCTATATAGCTTCCCAAGGAAGTCCTATATGACGTCTGAAGACAGTCAGATTTTTCATCACGGTAACCCGAGATGACTTCCCAAAGAAGCTCCACATGACCTCAGGAGGTCGTCCTAAGTTGGCAATTAACGAATCCCCAATGACTACTTTTGAATAGGTCTCAGGTGGTCTCCTGAGGAAGCCCCAGATGACCTCTGGAGAAATTCCAAGATGGCCACTGGAGAAGACCCAAAATGACCTCCAGGGTAGGTCTTAGATAGCTTCTCAAGGAAGTTGCAGATGCAGTCTTGATGATGTTCCAGATGGCTTCCCAAGGAAGCCCTACATGACCTCTCAAGGAGGTTCCAGATGGTTTCCCAAGGAAGCCACAAATGACCTCTAGAGGTGGTTCCAAAAACAGGCTGGCAAGCTTGCCCAGACGCACCCCTAAAGGTACCTACATGATTTTTGTCCATGTTTGTCCTCTGGAGACAAACACTCGAGGCTCTGAAGGCTGACACTCTCACCTATGGGGAATTTTCCCTGAGCCAAGGCCTGATGCCATCCAAACGGATTAATCTCCATGGAGTCTCCAAAAATTAGGACCTCTAGTGTTCAAGAGAATCCATCGAGACACATTTAATATAATAAATGTTCTCCAAACCACCAACCCCCAAAATTATGATATCCAAAGCTCCAAACATCAAAGGGCAAGCCTTTTTGTCCCTTTCCCTTTGTCTCTCCATCGCTACAGACCTATACGTCCTTTCAAGTCTTTACCTTTTTCCTTTCTACCAGTTCCTTCTTCTCTTCAGGCCTCTCTACTCTCCACAGGCTTGAGCTGCTTTGCCTGGGTCGTCAGTTGCCATCCTTCACCTCTTGCTCCCCCTCAACTTCCTCTCCTCTCAGGCCTTTCCCCTTCTTCTATCACACCACTTCCTTCCTTCCATAACTTTTCATTTTTTATCTCCCTTCCATTGCTCTGAACAAGCAGCATATATAAAGTCTGTAGCCCTTCTCCACTCCAACTGCCAACAGTTTTCTACTGTAACATCCAAAACTCCCCACAGCCTAATCACTTCTTAACAGCTCAACACTTGGTGATTAATGTACCAGCCCCTCCCACAGAATGCCCTGTCCTCTCCAGCTGGCCAGGAGATGGGGTCAGACTGATTACTGGACTCTATAGATTATCGGGGCCCTGCTGATTATTACAGTATCCTCCTTGTGAACTAGTAGCAATTGAAATTGGAAATTTGATTGTAATATTGCCAACTCGTTGTGACATCACAAACCCATTTTGACATCATCATTAGCACGACATCACAAACCCATTGTGGCAATATTGTCATTGTGACATCATGTTTCCATTGTGACACCTCAAATCTATTATGACCTCTTAGCTCCTTTGAAAAATCACATGCCCTTTTCAACATTACAGTCCCTTTGTCTTCCCATATCCTTGTTGTTAACCAATGACAATTGAGATCAGACATGCCATTGTAACATCAAAAAGTGTTTGTGGTATCCTCAACAGTGTGACATCACATTTTCATTTTGAGAGCATCAGCTCATTGTGACATCACCAAACTCAATGACATAATCACATTATGACAACAATTGTCATTGTGACATCATAGACACCTTGTGGATGCCTATTCTGTGATTTCATTGTATTTCAAAAGTGGCATGAGAGTTGATATCAGAAACACATTTTTGGACATGACATCTTGTACTTCTCATTGTTGCAACAGGTCCACCTGTATCCTTAAACAACTGGTTTTTCCCCATCTCCTCCACAAGTTATACTGACATCGAATATAGTGAAAGCAGGGGTTATACTGTGGGGGAGGGACATACAAAGCAACAAAGAGATAATCTTATAAATGTGTTAGAAACACATGCATGAAAGAAAAAAACATTAAAATACACATCTAAGGGTTCATTTTCCTGACATCACATTATCTGACCTTTTCCGCTTGACTCATACATATACTAGATATTACAAATAAGGGAAACCATGGGACCTACGTTTCTTTGGGCCTGGCTTACTTCACTTAATATAATTTTTTCCAAGTTTTTCCATTTCCTAACAAATGAGGCAATGTCATTCTTTCTGATGGAGGCATAGAATTCCATTGTGTATATATACCACATTTTCTTAATCCATTCATCTACTGAGGGGCATCTGGGTTGGTTCCATATCTTAGCTATGGTAAATAATGCTGCAATAAACATAGTTGTGCTGGTAGCTTTAGTGTGGTCTTGTTTGTAAACATTTGGGTAAATGCCCAAAAGTGGGATTGGTGGGTCATAGGGGAGCTCTATGTGAAGTCTTTTGAGGAACCTCCATACTGCTTTCCAAAGTGGTTGAACAAGTTTACATTCCCACCAAAAATGAAGTAAGGTTCCCAAAACGAGCTTTACAACATTGGTGCGGGGGGGGGGTAGGGGGGGAAGGGGGGGAAGGAGAAGGATTGGGATTAGAGGGGGAGGGGAGAGGCTGGGAAGGGATGTGAAGGGTAAACAAAGGAGGAGGCTGCAATGCTTGGTAAGCAATGTACTCATTATCCTGCCCATGTAACTGTAACTCCTCTGTACAGTATGTTCACAAATAAAGTTAAATTTAAAAAAAAAAGAAACACATTTTTGTGCCTACATAACCATTTTGACATCATAATCACGTTGTGACATCACAATGCCATTGTGATATAACTAATACCATGTGACATCACAAACCTCTCCTATCCTCATAACTTCTGTGACATGCTGACATTGTGATATCTTAGAACTTTTTGCCCTGATAATTTGTTTCCAACCTCATATTTCATGTATGACACGAGATACCAGAAATCCACTGTGACATCATGACCATTGTGACATCACACTGACAGATGTCATGAACATCGTGTCACATTGTGACATCACAAAAAGTTTTAATGTCACATTTATTTGGTGATGCCATACAGGTAAGTGGTCACAGTAGGTCTATGATGTCACAATTGGTTGGTGATATCCAAATGGCATAAAGTTTCTGTTGTCATGAAATCACAGAGAATATGAGTTCACAAATGGACTGTGGTATCTCCAAAGGCATGTGTTATCACAAATGTGATGAAGTCCTAGGAGGATTGTGATCTCATAGTGTGACACAATGGTCATGATATCTGTCAGTATGATGTCACCATGTTCATGATGTCACAGTGGATTTCTGATATCACATGTCATAACTGAAATATTATGTTTGAAAACAGATTACAAGCTCATAAAGGGCCTAAGACATCACAATTTCAGCACGTCACAAGACTTATGTGTACAGGGCATGTTTGTGATATCACAGTGTGTAAGTGATATCACCATGGCACTGTGATGTCACAGTGATTGTGATGCCATATATTTATGAGATCACAATGATTTTCTGATATCAACCCACATGCCACATTTAAAATAGAATGAAATAGAATAAACATTTTACAATGGGTCTATTACCTCATAATGACAATATAATATCATAATGCTATGAGGTCATTCTAAATTGGTGATGTTGCAAGGAGGTGATGGTGTCATAATGAATATATGTTGTCATACTGGTGATGGATTCACAAAGGGTTTGTGATGTTACAATGGCATATATGAATTCAATTGTCATGTGTTCAAATTGAGGGTAAGGGTACACGAAGGGACTGTGATGTCACAAATGATTTATGTGTTTTCAAATGTACTTAGGGGTCATGATAGCTTTATGATTCACAGTTGTGATGAGGTCACAATGGGTTTTTGATGCTATAATGATTTTGTAATATCTCAAATACATGTCCAATTTGAATTGGTACTATTTCATAATGTGCATACAAGTTCACAGATGGAGCTTGAATTCCTAAGGGACATGAATTTTTTAAAAATGTTATGAGGTCATATTAGGTTTTTGAAAACACAGTGGGACAGTGATATCAACTTGGCAATGACAACTCACTACATCATGTCAGAATATTGTTTTGGTGTCACAAATAGTTGATGATGGCACATTGGTGATGAAGTCACAAAAGATTGGTGATGTCACAATGTGCTGGCAAGGTCACAATGACATGATTGTTTTCAATTGTCTTTAACTTACAATGAGTGTAAGAGTTCACAAAGGGACTGTGGTTCCTACAAAAGTATGTGTTTTCACATATTGAAATCCTAAAAGTTTTGTGATGTCAGAATTTGACACAATGGTTATGATATCTGGCAGGGTGATGTCACCATTGTCATGATGACACTGGGAATTTGTGATATCAAATGTCATATGTGAAATCTAATGAGGTCGTCAACATATTATGAGGAAAAAAGGCATGTCACAAAAGTTATGATGACACGATAGGTTTGTGATATCACGGTGTGTTAGTGATATCACAATGGCAATGTGATGTGCAAAGGGACTGTGATGTCACAATGGTTATGAGTTCATGATTTGTTTATTATATGCACCTATATGCCACATTTGAAGTAGAATGAAGTCACAGAAAAGGCATGCATAATGTGTCGATGATATGACGATGACAATGTGAAATTATAATTTTTTATACAGTTGTGATGACCTCACAAACTTTTTGATGTTAAAATGTCATGTCTGATTCTCAATTGTCAATATTTCACAGTGGGGTTTGGGTACACAAAGGCACTGTGATGTCAAAAAGCTATGTATTTTTCGAAGGTTATAAGAGGTCATAATAGATTTGGGATGTCGCAATGTGATCCTGGTGTCTAAACAGCAATGTGATGTCACAATGGGTTCATGATGTCAAAATGGTTTTGAGGTCACAATGGGTTAGTTAGGTCATGAGTTTGTAATATCACAATTATTTGTCCAATTTCAATCACTACTAGTTCACCATCAGGACACTGTAATTACCAGCAGTACCCCTATAATCCACGGGAACAGATAGTCATCATGACCTCCTGGTCTGGACCACCAGAGAGGGAGGTGCAAGCCGTTGGATTGGGCAGGAAATGCTGCTGAAGAGATAGGATGTTAAGCTCCACATGGTGCGCTGCCAAGAAGTTATTGGGCATGGACATTTGGGAAGTGATGATTGAAAACTGTTATGCAGGAAACATATTTTAGTGGGGGCAGGGTACAGCCTATATATAGGTTGCATGTTCAGAGCAACAGAAGGGGGAAGAAAAAGGGGAAAGACCTGGAAGGAAAGAAGTGATGAGACTGCAAGAGGGTAAAGATCTGGGAGGAGAGGAAATTGAGGGAGAGCAGGAGGTAAAGGACAGCACCTGGCCACCTGGACAGGGCAGGGAAGGCCTGTCAAGAGTACAGCAACCTGTAGAGAAGAAGGGAATTGTGGAAGGAAAAAATGAAAAGACCTGAAATGTAGGACATGTCTGTAGAGAAGGAGGATGAAGAGAAAGGAAAAGCCCTGTCTTTGAAGTGTGGAGCCTTGGAGATGATTATTTTGGAGGTTGATTGTTTGAAGACCAGTTAACAAATGGTTGGGCTGCTCTTTGGAGGTCTGAGGGTTCATGGTTGAGGCTGCAATTAGCTCTGGGCATCCAGCCCAGATCAAGGTAGTCGCTTGTTACAAAATTTATGAAGACAAGACAGGTTTGTGATGTTACATTGCGTTAATGATATCACAATATCAATATGAGGTCACAAAGGGATTGCAATGGCTCAATGGTGATGTGGTCACAATGGGTTTCTATATGCCACATTTGAGATAGAATGAAATCACAGAATAGGCAATCACTTTGTCTCTATGACCTCACAATGAAAACGTAATGTCATAATGCTATGATGTCATTGTCATTTTGGGATGTCACAGTGGGCTGATGGTATCCTAACCACAATGTGATCTCACTCTGTAGATGATGTCACAAAGAGTTTGTAATGGTTTGACATGTCTGATGTCAGTTGTCCTTTGTTCATAATGAGGATATGGTTACCCAAAAGAACTGTGGTGTTACAAACACCATGTGCCTTTTCAAAGTGCTAAGAGATCACAACAGGTTTGGGATATCAGAAGGTAATCATGGCAATGTGATGTCACAATGGGTTTGTGATGTCACAGTGGTCATAAGGTCACACTTGGATAGTGATGTCACAATGAATTTGTAATATCACCACTACATGTCCAATTTCATTCTACTAGATCACAATGAAGATACAAGTTCACAAAAGGAGCTAGAAGTCAGGAAGGCCATAAATTTTGTAAAATATTATGAGGATATAATAGATTGGTGAAAATGCAATGGGACAGAGATATCCCATTGGCAATGTGATGTTACCATTACATGAGATAGTATTGTTTTGAAGTCACAAATGGTGATCCATATAGGTGATGTGGTCACATAGGTTTGTGATTTCACAATGGGATGGTGATGTAATAATCTCATGCCAGATCTCTAATTGACAATGATTATATAAGTTCATAAGGGATAATGATGTATCCAAAGGCATATGTTGGCACAAGTGTAATGAGTCTTAAAAGGTTTGTGATATCACAATGTGAATCAGTGGTAATGAAATCTGGCAGTGTGATGTCACAGTGGTCATGATGTCACAGTGGATTTCTGATATCACATGTCATACCTGAAGTATGAGTTAAACAATTTATGAACTCAGTGATGCTGAAGAGATCACACTGGTAGCATGTCAAAAAATTTATGAGAATAGGACAGGTTTGTGATGTCACAGTGGGTTAGTGATATCATAATGGCAATGTGGTGTCATCAAGGTATTGTGATGTCATAATAATTATGTGGTCACAATATATTTCTGATATCAACACACCTGCCACATTTGAAATAGAATGGAATCACAGAATAGGCATTCCAATATATCTGTGACATCACAATGACGATATGATGTCGTAATGCTATGATGTCATAGTTTTATGGTGTCCTAATTGGCTGATGTTGTCATAATGACAATGTGATGCTACACTGGTAATGATGTCACAAAGTTTTTGTGATGTTAAAAAGGCATGTATGATCTCAATTTTCATTATCTTAAAATGAGGCTTTGGGTACACAAATGGCCTGTGATGTCACAAAAGCTATGCTTTCTTTCAAAGCTTCTGAGTTCATAATAGGTTTGGGATGTCACAATGTGATCATAGTGGCACAATGGCAATGTGATATCACAATGAGTTTATGATGTCATCGCAGTGATGAGGTCACAATGGGTTAGTGATGTCTCATCAAGTATGTAATATAATAACGACAGATACAATTTCAATTTCTTCTAATTCACTATGAGGATACTGTAATAACCAGTGGAGACAGAATTATCTGTCGGAGCCATTAATTTTTGTAAATTCTTGGCCTGGCCCACCAGAGAGTGTGGGGAATGCCACCAAAGGTGAAGGTGTCAAGCCTCACATGGTGAGCTGTCAAGAAGTGATTGAACATTGGGCAGTTTGGGAAGTGACGGTTGAAAACTGTTAGGCAGAAGACCCATTGGAGTGAGGACGGGTACAACCTATGTATAAGTTGCATTTTCAGAGCATTGGAAGGGGAGATAAAAATGAGAGCTACCCGGATGGAAGAAAGTGGTAAGACAGCAGGAAGAGAAAAACCTGAAAAGAGAGGAAGCAGAAAAGTGGTCATTAGGGCAGAGTAGTGTAGGACTGTGGAGCCTGGAGAGGCCTGAAGAGAAGAAGGAAATGGTGGAAGGGAAAAAGAGAAAGACCGGAAAGGAATAACAGGTCTGTAGTGAGGTAGGGAGTAATGGAAAAGTTAAAAGCCTTGCCCATTGTGGTTTGGAGCTTTGAAGCTCATAATTTTTTGGCTGGTGGTTTGCAGACCAATTAAGATAGGGCGGGGCTGCCCATTGGAGGTCTGAGGTTTGGTGGTCAAGGCTGATCTTGGACCTGGTTATCCAGTTCAGGATAAGGTCATCACAGTCTCCTTTCTAGTGTAAATAGATTTATTGTATTAAATGTGACTCAATGGTTTGTCTCCTTGCCTTAGAGGTAATATGTACACGAGTTCACAGAAAGAGCTTGAAGTCTCAAAGGCCATGAATTATTTAAGATGTGATGTGGCCATAATAGGTTTGTAAAAACACAATGGGACAGTGAAATAACAATGCCAATACCACAATATAATGTCAAAATTATGCTTTGATACCACAATTAGTTGTTGATACCATTCTCGTGATAAGGTCACAATAAGTTTGTGATGTCACAATAGGTTCATGATGTCAGAGTGGCATGGGATATCTCAAATGTCATTAATTGATAATGAATATATGAGTTCAAAAAGGGACTGTGATGTCTCCAAAGGCATGTGTTGTCACAAATGTGATGCCTTTTTAACAGCTTTGTGATGTCACAATGTGACACAATGGTCATTACATCTGGCAGTATGATGTCATAAGGGATTTCTGATATCACATGTCATACCAGAAATATGAGATTGAAAACAGATTATGAGCTCACAAAGGCCCTACTATATGATGATGGCAGCATGTCACAAAACTTGCAAGTTCAGGACTGGTTGTGATGGCACAGCAAGTTAATAATATCACAATGGCAATGTTATGTCACAAAGGATTGTGATATCACATTGGTTATATGGTCAAAATGGGTTTCTGAAACAGAGTGAATTTACAGAATAGGCCTTCACACTGTTAAGTCATAACAATGTCACAGTGATTTATAATGCTATGATGCCATTGTTGTTTGGTGATGTCACAATGAGCTGATGGTGTCATAATGACAATTTGATATCACTGATGATTTATGATGTTACAATGGTTATGAGGTCACATTATGTTTCTGATATCAACACACATGTCAAATTTGAAATAGAATGAAAAAGCCGGGCGCCAGTGGCTCATGCCTGTAAACGTAGCTACTCAGGAGGCTGAGATCTGAGGATCGCAGTTCAAAGCCAGCTCAGGCAGGAAAGTCTATGAGACTCTTATCTCCAATGAAAACCACTAGAAAACCAGAAGTGGCTCTGTGGCTGAAGCAATAGAGTGCTCACCTTGAGCTGAAGAACAGGGACAGCACCCAAGCCCAGAGTTCAAGCCCCACAACGGGAAAAAAAAAGATTAAAAACAGGCATTCATAAACTTATTATAACATCACAATGGCAGTGGGATCTCATAATGCTATCTTGTCATTGTAGATTTGTGATGTCAAAAGTAGTTGATGCTGCCATAATGGCAATATATTATGTCACACTTGTGATGTCACAAAGAGTTCGTGATGTTACAATGGCATGTTTGTATCAATTTTCAGTTCATAATGAGGGTATAGTAAAACAAAGCGACTGTGATGTCACAAAGGCCATGTGTTTTTTCAAAGGTGCTAAGAGGTCCTAATAGGTTTGGGATGTCACAATGTGATAGTGATGTCAAATGGCAACGAAAGCTCACAAGGGGTTTATGATGTCACATTGGTGATGAAATCAAATAATTTTGTGAAGTCACATCTCATAATCGCATGTCCAATTTCAGTTGCTACTCTTTCACAATGAGGATATGAGTTCACAGAAGAAGACTGAAGTATAAAAGGCTATGAATTTTCTGAAATGCTGTGAAGACACAGTAGCTTTTTGAAAACACAGTGGAACAGTGACATCACAATGGCAATGTGATGTTGCAATATGATGACTTTATAATGTTTTGATACCACAATTGGTAATGCCACACTGGTGATGAGTTTCCAAGAGGTGTGTGATGTCACAATGTGTTGGTGATATCAAAATGACACATGTGATTTCAATTGTCATTAACCCACTATGAGTATATGAGTTCACAAAGGGACTGTGATGTCTCCAAAGGCATGCGTTGTCACAAAAGTGATGAATTCCTAACAGGTGTGTGTTGTCAGACTGTGACAAAATGCTCATAACATCTATCAGTGTTATGTCACCATGATCAAGATGTCACACTGGATTCGGGTATCACATTTCATACCTGGATTGGGTATGAGAGGATTGGAATTTCACATTGGGTTAGTGATATCACTATCGAAATATGGGGTCATGCAAGGATTGTGCGACCACAATGGCTATTAGATCACAATGTGTTTCTACTATAATAGGTTTGTGCTGTCACAATTTGTTGAAAATGTCACAATGGCATGCCGGATCTCAAATGTCATTAATTCGCAATGAAAATATGAGTTCACAAAGGGACTGTGTTGTCTCCAAAGTCATGTGTTGGCACAAAAGTGATGAAGCCCTAACAAATTTGTAAGTTCACAATGTGACACCATGTTCTTGATGTCTATCAATGTGATGTCACAATGTTCATGTCAGAGTCAATTTCTGATATCATATGTCATACCTGAATTATTATGAGTTTGAAAACAAATTATAAACTTACTAAAGGCCTAAAACATCCTAATGGCAGCATATCGCAAAAATTATGTCTAAAAACTCATAGTATTTGGAGCTTTTCTTTCTTTGAAATTGTTTCCTCATTGTGAACTAGTAGAAATTGAAATTGGAAATGTCATTGTGATATTACAAACTCATAATGACATCACAAACTCATTGTGACCTTATCACCACTGTAACATCACAAAACCATTGTGACATCACATTGCTGTTGTGCCTTCACAATCACATTGTGACATCACAAAGCTATTGTGAACTCTTGAGATATACAAGTCCTTATGTCGAAAACAAATTTTAGAACTTTCATTGGGGGAGGAGGGGGAGCGGGGAGGATTGGGTGGAGGGGCAGGGAGAGGATGGGAAGAGATGGGAAGGGGAAACAAAGGAGGAGGCTACAATGTTTGATAAGAAATGTACTCATTATCTTGCCCATGTAATTTTAACCACTCTGTACAGTATTTTCACAGTAAACAAAACATGAAAAAATGAAAAAAAGACACATGACCTCTGTGGCATCACAGACCCTTTGTGTACTCATATCTTCATAGTGAACTAATGAAAATTGTTATCACATATAGCATTGTATCATCACAAATACTTTGTGCAATAATTATGACTGTGAAATCACATTATCATTATGACACCACCATTCATTTTGACATCACCAAACCCCAATGACACGATACCATATTTTTCTTTTTTTTCTTCTGTGAGTTTTTTTTATTGTAAATACAGTGTACAGGGGATTACAGTTACACGAGCAAGGTAATGAGTACATATACTATCCTCATTGCTGCCTTGACATCACATTGTCATTTTCATGTCATAGACCCATTTTGAATGCCTATTCTTTAATTTCATTCTATCTGAAATGTGGCATCTGCGTTGATATCAGGAAACCATTATGAACTCATAACCTATGTGACATCTAAATTTCTTTGTCACAGTACATTCCCTTTGTTATATCACTAACCCACTGTGACATCAAATACATCTCCTGTTCTCATAATTTTGTGACATGCCATTGTGATATCTTTGGCCATTTGTGAGTTGAAAATCTGTGTTCGACCTCGTATTTCAGATATGACATGAGATATCTAAAATCCAGTGTAACATCATGATATCACACCGCTGGACATCATAACCATTATGTCACTTTGTGACATCTCAGATCTGTTGGTTCTTCACCTTTTTGACTACATATGCTTTGCTGACATCAGAATCCCTTCCCAAACTCATATACTCATGGTGTGTTAATGACAATTGAGATCCCACATGGCATTAATGGCATCACCAACCCCTTGGGACATCTCAAATCTATTGCGACCTCCTCATCAGTATTGCATCATCAATTGTGACATCGAAACATTCTTATAACATGATGGTAAGATATCACATTGTCATTGTGAAATCACTGTCCCATTGAGTTTTCACATAGTATGACCTCATACTATGGAGCTTCTTCTATCACCTGGTATCCTCATATTGAATTATGAGTCCTTGAAATTTGATATATCATTCTGATATTACAAACTGTGACATCACAAAATCATTGTGACCTCATCACCACTGTGACATCAAAAACCTAATGGGATATCTCATTTCCATTGTGACATTATGGATCACATTGGGCCATCCCAAACTTATTATGACCTCTTACCACCTTTGAAAACACACATGGCCTCTGTGACAACACAGAACCTTTTTGTATGCATATCCTCATGGGGAACTAATGAAAACTGACATAAGATATACGATTGAAACATAACCAATCCTTTCTGACATAATCATAATTGTGACATCATGTTGCCATTATGACACCATCAGCTCATTTTGACATGTAAAACTACAATGACATCATAGCATTGCAACATCACATTGGCATTCTGATGTCATAGACACATTGTGTTTGCCTATTATGTTATTTGATTCTATTTCTAATGTGGCATGTTGGTTGATACCAGGAATCCATTGTGAGTTCATGAACATTGTGATATCACGATGCCTTACTAGCATCACATTGCCAGTGTGATGTCACATTGCCAAATTGATGTCAAAAAGGGACTTTTATGAGACAATGGTAATGACATCACCATGAGTTTCTGATATCAACCCACATGTCACATTTCAAATACAATGAAATCACAGATTTGGCATTCATAATGTGACAATGATGTCACAATGACAATGCCAAATGCTATACTGTCATTATCATTTTGTGATTTCAACATAAGCTAAAGATGTCATAACAACAATATAATGTCATACTGGTTATGATGTCACACAGGGTTTATTATCTTACAATGGTTATGAGGTCACAATGTGCTTCTGATATCAACTGATATGCCACATTTGAAATAGAATGAAATCACAAGATATACATTCACAATGTGTCTATGACAGCAAAATGGCAATGCGATGTCATAATGCTATGTGTCACTGTAGCTTGGTGATGTCACAATGAGCTGATGGTGTCATAATGACAGTCTTATGTCACGCTGGTGATAATGTCACAAAGGGTTTATGATGTCACAATGGCATGTCAGATCTTAATTGCCATTAGTTTATAGTGAGGATATGAGGATGAAGTCACAATGACATATACAAATGAACTGTGATGAAACAAAGGCCATGTTTTTTGTCAAAAGTGCTAGGGTTCCTAACAGGTTCTGGTTGTCAAAGTGTTAATGATATAAAAATGGGTTAGTGATGTGAAAACTAGTTTGCAATATCACATCTTATTTCAATTTTCAATTGCTACAAGTTCACAATGATACAAGTTCACGGAAGGAGCTTGATGTCTCAAAGGCCATAATTTTCTAAGATGTGATAAGATCATAATAGGTTTGTGAAAGCATGAGGGTTCAGTAATATCACAATTGCAATATGATGTCAAATTATAATGTCATAAGAGTGTTGTTATATCACAATTAGTTAGTGATGCCATGATAGTGATGAATTCAAAATAGTTTTGTGATGTCGCAGTAGTTTGGTGATGTGACAATGGCATTTCAGACCTCAATTGTCATTAACTCATAATGAGTATATGAGTTTAGAATGGGATTGTGAGGATTCCAAAGTCATTTGTTGGCCCAAATGTGATGAAGTCAGAACAGATTTGTGATGTGACAATGTGACACAATGGTCATTACGTCTAGCAGTGTGATGTCACAATATTCATACTATCACAGTATATTTCTAATATTTAATGTCATACCTGAAATAATATGAGATTGAAAATAGATTGAGCTCTCAATGGGCATAACACAGTGGCAACATGTCACAAAACTTATGAGGACAGTGCATGTTTGAGTTGTCACAGTTTAGAGACATCACAATGGCAATCTTATATCACAAAGGGATTGTCATATCACAATAGTTATGAAGTCCAAATGTGTTTGATATGAACCCAATTTGACATACAACGAAATCACATAATAGGCCTTCATAATGTATATATGTTGTCACAATGACAATGTGGTGTCATACTGGTATGATGTCATTACAGATTTGTGATGTCACAATGACCTGTTGTCATAATGACAATGTGATGTCACACCAATGATTATATTGTAAATGCTTTGTGATATTACAATGGCATATCTGATCTCAATTGATATTTCACAATGAGGATATGGATACACAAAGGGACTGGGATGTCACAAAGGCCATGTGTTTTTTCAAACGTGCTAAAGATGTCATAATGGTTTTGGGAGGTATCAAGGTGATTGTAATGTCACAATAGCAATGTGATATCACAATGGCTTTGTGATGTCACATTGGTGATGAGGTAACAATGGACAGGACAGGTTTGTGATGTCAGAACAGGTTAATGATATCACAATGGCATTGTGATCTCACAAAGTAATTTTCATGTCATAATGGCTTTGAGGTCACAATAGATTTCTGATATCCACCAATATTGCTAGCTTGTAATAGAATGAAATCACAGAATAGGAATTCACAATATGTCTCTAATGTCACTACGATATATAATGCCATAATATTATGATATTTAAGTTTAGTGATGTCAAAATGGCATGTCTAATCTTATTGGTAATTAAATTACCATGAGGATTCCAAAAGTATCTATGTGCTGAGTCCTTCAAAAGGCACATTGTGCTGAATCCATTACACAGGGTTCTTATTGCTTTTTTTTATTTTAATTTTAATTTTTTGTGAACATACTGTACAGAGGGGTTACAATTACATGGGCAAGATAATGAGTACATTTCTTATCAATTATTGCAGCCTCCTCCTTTGTTTACTCTTCACATCCCTTCCCAGCCTCCCCCAATTCCCAATTCCCTCCCACCCCCCCCACCCCGGCACCAAAGTTGTAAAGTTTGTTTTCCACATGATAACATGTACTTCTCATAGTTGCAACGGGTCCACCTGTATCCTTAAACGACTTGTTTTTCCCCATTTCCTCCACAAATTATACCAACATCAAATATATTAGAAGCAAGGGATATGCTTTGGGGGAGGGACATACAAAGCAACAAAGAAAAAATCTTATAAATGAGTTAGAAGCAAATGCATGAAAGAAAGAAAACATTTAAATACATATCTAAGGTTTCATTTTCCTAACATCACATTATCTGACCTTTTCTGCTTGACTCATACATATACTAGATATTGCAAAGAAGAGAAACCATGGGACCTATGTTTCTTTGGGCTTGGCTTACTTCACTTAATATAATTTTTTGCAAGCCTTTCCATTTTTATAAGTGTGCTGTGTGCTGACATCCCAAAAGATTCAATGTTCTGAGTCCTTGAGAGGACAATCACACACACACACACACACACACACACACACACACACACACACACACACACACACACACACACACACACACACAAACTCAGAGCGTTACCTTGCACCTGCTTGGTTTGTGGGGTGGATGGAGAAGAGTCTCCCCCAGTGGTTGGGCTGAGGGGATCTTCAATTCCCCCAGACAGCTGCCTGGGTTGGGGGGAAGCCCTGAGCTGAGGTGAGGCTGCTTCTGCCATGACCTGGTAGCCTTAAGGAAGAGTCAGAGCAGCACAAAGCCAGCGACAGGAGCATGGCCGAAGTGGGGAAGTAGTGTGACTGAGGGGAGGACAAGGCGTGGCTGAAGGGGCACATAGTTGCTGCAGACAGGGGCACAGGGGAACTGGCATACTTGTGTAGCAGGGGCTGGGAAGCCTGGGTGAGAAGTGGGGGCAGAGAGAGAGAGAGAGCAGAGAAGAGAAGGCACATGCACCAGGGGTGGCAGCATCCATGACTGGGCTCCACTGCTGTAGGATCACAGGTCTGGGCCAGGAGCACAGAGGACACAAAGCCAGCACAGCAGGCACATCCCTCTCACAGCCCCAGGGAGGCTCGGACGCCAGGTAGGCCCTGAGTCCAAGGCCCCTGCACCAGGAGCTCAGCTGTGGAGGGGGTGAGCTCAGCCCTGCAACCTGCCCGCCCCTGCCCCAGCCCCTTCTCCTGCCCTACCTGTGGCACCTTGTTTGAAACAGGTTGATGCTAGCTTGGACCCGTGGTGCCTCTTGGAGTCATCCAGCGATGGTGCACCCCTGTTCTCGTTGCAGCCCTGACCCGGTCCTGGTCCTCAGTGGACGCCCCGCGGGTCTGCACCTCACGACCTCCCCCTACCCTACACCCCCCACGGACCCAGACCCGTGATTCCTGCCTCCCTTCTTGTGTCCCAAACGCACCTCCCCAGCACCAGGCAGGCCAGCCCTGACTCTGCCACAAATATGCCCCAGGAGTGGGGGATGGGAGAGTGGATGTTGATCCTGGAATCCCATACCCATCCTTAGTGGCCAGTGTCCCAGGAAAAAGGCAGATGCAAGGATGGGTGAACAGGGGGCGCTACTGAGCCCCTGGCCTAGAGCAGTGGGAGCCACAGAGCCATGCATCTGCACCCTTTCTCTCCCTAGGGGAACCTGGTGGCTTTAGTCAGAGTTGGGGAGCAGCACCTCAACACCTGCCTTCTTGTGAGTTTTCCTTTTTTCTGGGGGTGGGGGGGTGTTGGATGCAGAACATAGCCCTCCATTCTGTGGGAGCCCTTGTCTTTTGTGCTCGCTTACCCTTTCCCCTGAGGAGAGTTCCAGAAGAGCCCACTAGGGACGTGAGTGTACTACGGGTCAAATAGAAGGTGAATGTCTGGGAAGAACACACCCCTCCAACACAGGTACACACTGCTGTTCCCCCCCCCCATTCCAGCTGTCAACAGCACTCACAGAGTGATCACATTTCCAAGCTCTGCCACCATCTGCTGGTGCTCCAGGCACATCTGGTTTCCTCATCCTCCCCAAAATCCACCAATCACCCAGAAGCATCTAGGCTGGAGTAGGAAGTTCATCCATGTATGTAGCCTTTAGGATATCATCCATTTCCCCAACACTGCCCCCACCCCAGGTCAGACACTTCTCTGGGTACACCATGACCTCCTGCTTGTTTTCAGTCCAGGCTCTGAAGAGCCACCTGTCTCAGGACTCCTTCGCCCAGAGTCCTGGCCTAGGGTTTTGGTGAATGGGGAGTCATGGCTGGTTATTCCCAAGGGAAAGTGTCTGGCCCTGGAGAAAGGGAGAGGCAGGGTGGTTCAGCATTATTAGAGCGGTGCTTCCTTGGGTCGAGCCCCTGGTTCTGACAAGGGAACTCCCGTGCTCCAGCTTGTACATTGTCCCAGAGGAGGAACCAAAAAACTCAGGAGGGGCACTACTCTGAGTCTATGTGTGTGTGTGTGTGTGTGTGTGTGTGTGTGTGTGTGTGTGTGTGTGTGTGTGCTTGAAAGAGAGAGAGAGAGAGAGAGCCTGACTGTGCTCAGGTGAGTGATCAGTTGGCAAATTGCAGGTGCTGCATGGATGAGTCTATAGTCACTGTTCTGGATTTGTGTGTGCGTGTGTGTGTGTTTGTATTTGTTGTTCTTTTTTTCAGCAATGCCAAGTATGAGACCAACCATAATTTTTGTTTTCACCATCACTGTTTCATGGCTGCTTTGGGGAATATTTCTGTAGACATTCCTTCCCACCTCTCTCTTCCCCCTTTCCTATAGCCCACAGTAGCTGCTGGGCCTGCGTGGGTCTCCCCTAGGAGGCCTGTGTGAACCACACACCAAAGTTGATACCTTCTGTCTTAATCCTGAAGGCTTGTGAGCCTAGTGTGACCACAGCCACACTCTTCCAGCAGGACACTGTTCTCTCGTTTGTATAGTTGGAGCTAATTCAAGGGTTGGGAATGTGTCTGCCAAATGTAATTAGGGAACAAGATGGAGGGGGTTGAGTATGGCAGGGGCTGTGAAGCTAGGAGGGTCTAGGAAGTGGTGAACGGTGTGACATTGCAGATGGTTCACCACTACTGAGGATGAGAGGGCAACCTTACCCAGGGCATTGACGGTGTCCATCGGCATCTGGGCAGTGGGCTATGGGATCCCACTGGTTGTGTGTATTACCTCCCAGGGGAGTGCACTGGTGGGAAGTCCTCCCTGGAATCCTGCAGACTCTAATCTATGTCCTGCCTGTGCTATTTCCAGCTGGGCAGTGGTAGGGAAGTGCATTCCCCTGTTGGAGCCTGCTTGGTATCAGGCCATGGCAGTTAGCTAGGGCTTGCTGACTGCCAGTTTCTGTAACCTGATGTAGGCTGTCTCAAAAGAAAAGAGGTCCACTAACTTTGGAACCCTTTAAGTTTGATTGGGACAACTAAAATGTTACCTTTTCCAGGGTTTTTTGCTTGAAGCTGGCAATTTCCACTAACACCTGGGATTATGGGTCAAATTAGATGAACCATTTCAGCCAACAATCAATGACAATCAAAGTATTACAAGCAGAGTTCTCAAGCCAGATGGTCTCCTGCTATGAACGTCGTGCCTTGATTGCTTTTATGCAGCAGCTGTTGATTCTCCTCTGACTCTCTCTAGTGTGACCACCACAGTTGAGTGAAGGCTTAAATACTTGAGGCAGTCACAATTTGTTGCTTGTTTCAGAGCAGAGCAACACGTGGTACTAAAGCACCTGGTTGTGTGCCTTCATAAGTCCTGTAAATCCTTAGCGCGGGGCTCTCTTCCTGGGCTCTGCTGTGTCAGAGTGTAGGACGAGGCCCGAGCTGCAGCCCATTTAAATAAAACAGCTGTAGAGTCTGACTCTTGGTGGTCTTCTTGGTAGGGGTCCTACGACCTACACATAACATTGAGGATGTCATGGGGAGCAGAGGTTTTGACCTCACCATCTCTAGGCAGCCAGCTGTGAGTAGAGAGAATTCTCAGCCCCTGCACTGGACTCTGGGAGAATCAGAAACCAAAGATGCCTCGAGGATCCTTTATCTGCAACATGAAATTTGGGGGCCAGATGTGGTCGCCATCCTGGCTGGCCCCAGGGGTAGGAGAGTAGACCCCTTGAGCCTGACCTTCAGCTCATGGCAACCTCATTCACTCCTGAGTGGGGAATTAAGTGCCACCTATCGGGTCAGCCGCTGGCCAGAGATCTTTGAGAAGATAGGCATCCCAGAGGCCCCGGAATCCAGCGAGCACACCATGGATACAGTCTTTAGAGCCAAAACAGTTAAGTTCTGTGGCACCAGGAGGGTGGGAAGAGGGAGAAGGGAGAACTGTGGGAGAGCTACATCAGGCTTTGCCCCAGCCACCAGGATGCTTACTTGAAGGGGATGGGACTTTGTAGTATTTTTGAAGACAGACGCTCATTTATTTATCCAACAAAGAGTTACAGTGTGCACCAGGATCTGGAGTGGTCATAGACAATGAGAGTTTCCAGTGCTGGTTCCACAGCACATGAAGAAACCTTGGTTTGAGCTGGATGCCGGTGCTTCATACCTGTCATCCTGGCTACATAGGAGGCTGTGATGGGAGGATGGATACTTGAGGCCCAATCAGGAAAGCCTGTAAAACTCTTATCTACAAGTAACTACCAAAAAGAAAACACCAGAATTGGATATGTGGCTCAAGCCATAGTCCGTTGGCCTTGAGTAAAAATGCTCAAGTACAGCACCTAGGCTCTGAGTTCAAGGTCCAGGAGTGAGAGAAAGGAAGGAAAGAGAGAAAGAGGAGGGAAGTCCGGATGGAGAAAAAGAGGAAAGGAAGGAAGAAGGGAGAACATGTGAGACTTGTTTGGAGTCCCTGTAACAAGGTAGCCAACCATTCACAATCTATGTGGGGACAATTTCAGAGCCTAAAGCCAGTATGTAGGACCAAGCTACTGACACCTCAGCAACTTTCTGATATCCAGGAGCTGTGTGGTAGCCGACTGCAGAGGGAAGCAACCTCAGGTAGACACGAGGACTCAGGGCAGGTCACCAGGTTTCAATCATCCCTGGTGCCAATGAGTTTATTTTCTGGTCAGATAAGAACAAGCTGTCCAAGGGCTAGGGAGGTATTGTAGTGAGGGAGTGTCGGGGGGGGGGGAAGGAATAAGAAGGAAGAGGAAGAGGGAAGACGGTCACAGGTTTGAAGTGTCAGGACATTGTTGCCATGATTTCGCCTGACAACCTATACCAAAAGTGATAGAGCCTTTTTCCCAGCCACACTGCTATTAAGAGTCCTGGCACATTGGGTTCACCATTGACCACCTGGCTATCGTCCACTGCAGGATGCCTGTGCAGTGCATTCTTGGGGACTGGGACTTTCCAGGGTTCAATCTGAAGTTGACACACCCACCCTGTTCTTTCCTCCACCAGAAACAGAAGTAAGCTGGCCACTATCACAGGACAGCCAGGGAATGCGGGTGGGAGTAAGGACCCTTGTTGCCCCAGACTTCCTCAAGGGGGTGCGAGGACCCCGTGATTGCCATTCTCAGAGGAAGAGATGGGTCTGTTTGCTGGCTCAGACTTTAGCCTAGATGGCAGATCTGGGATTCAGAGAGGGCAGACTGAAGGTGGGGCAGGTTTAGATAGAGGCTGGTGGGAAAACTAGAGGTACTGGTTTCTGACCAGGGTTGTTTCTTTGAGGATACTCACAACCCAGGAACATTCCTGGGAGAGATCAGCCCTTTTCTCCTTCCTGAGAGAGAGGGACCTGGAGCCCTTGAGTCTGTGTCCCTTGGCTGAGAAATCCTTCCATTCCCACATACTGTGATTGGGTAACTAGACCTCACCTCCCTACCCAGTGTAGAGGCAGCACAGTGAGAGATCTTGAGTCTTTGATAAGGTCAGGGGATCCTGAATATGCGATTGTATTTGAACATCCTGACTTGGTGCATGGTAAGTTCCATCTAAGATTACCATGATGTAGGACATAGAATCTAGAGAATCAGAGCAGGATGGGGTCTGTTCTGGGAGTCTTAAGTATTATGTGTGAGCTTTCAGTTCACGTATGTCCACCTGCATCCCTTTCTTGGGTGGGTCTTTGTTAGAAAAAGCTTGAAACTAGGGACTGGGTCCTATCCCTTGTCATTATACTCAAAGCAAGCACTCTACCATTTGAGCCACAGCTGCACTTCCAACTTGTTTGGGTGTTTATAATTGGAGATAAAGAGTTCTCATGGACTTTGTTGCCAAGGGTGGCATCCAACTGCAGTCCTCAGATCTCAGTCTCCTGAGGGGATAGGATGACAAGCATGGAAAAGTATCTTTGGCCAGGTGGCAGTAGCTCATGACTGTCATCCTAGGTACTCAGGAGGTGAGATCAGAGGATCAGTGGTCAAAGCCTGCCTGGGCTGGAAAAACTCTGAAGCTCTTATCTCCAACGAACTGCCAAAAAAGCAGGAGTGGTGTTGTGTTGTGCCTTAAGTAGTAGAGTGCTCGCCTTGAGCTGAAATGCTCAGGGACAGCACCTAGGCCTAGGATTCAAGCCCCACAACTGAAAAAAGAAAGTAAGTAAAACATATTTGCCTGCAAAGGATGGTCCAGGTGTGGGATGGTCGAAGAGGGGGTTTCTGTGGTTGGGAGACCAGATGCTTGCCCATTGTACAGACATTTCTAAGAACTCCCCAAGTTTACCCTAGCTTGAAGACACAGCTTCAAGAGGATGTGGCTTGTGGTAGGCAGGGAGTGGGCAAATGGTAGCAGGGGTGGGATTGCTGTGACTGTATTCTCTCCAATAAAGGATGTGTTTGGATGCTTGGTGACAAATTCTGAAGTGAAGGGTTGCAAGAAGTTTGTGGCCTTATGAGATGGTTTTCCTCTGGGTATGTGAAGTGGCTGAAACCGGAAGTTGCCAGTGGCTCAGAGCTGTCATCCTAGCTACTCAGAAGGCTGAGATGTGAAGACCATGGTTCAGAGCCAGCTTGGGCAGAAAAGTCTGTGAGACTTGATGTCCAATGGACCAACAGAGAACAGGAAGTGGTGCTGTGGCTTAAGTGGGAGACTGCTCACCTTTAGCTGAAAAGCTGAGGGACAGTGACCTTGCCCAGAGTTCAAACCCCATGACCAACAACAAAAAAAGAGGTGGCTACGTTTTCTGCATAGCCGTGTATATGGTATGAAATGCCATGCTGGTCTATGAGACATTCCAGATATGTGAGAGATTCAATGTTTTGTCTACAGTCGGTCTGAGGTCAGTAGTGACACTTTCTTGGGGGTGGGATGTGATCCTAATGGAATGAGTTCATGGTTCTGTTCTCAGGGACTGCTGAACCCTTGGGCTGTCCCTGTGTGTGTGTGTGTGTGTGTGTGTTTCTGTCTGTCTGTCTGTATCTATGTCTGTGTGTATTTGAAGGTACAAGAAGTGGGCCTTGAACTCAAGGCCTAGGTGGTGTTCCTGAAATTTTGTGCTCAAAGCTAGTGCTCTGACACTTTAGCCACAGCTCCCCCTGTGGCTATTTGGTAGTTCACTGTATATAAGAGCCTCTCAGACTTTCCTGCAAGGGTTGGCTTTTAAAAGTGATCCTCAGACCTCAGCCTCCTGAGGAACTAGGATGACAGAGAGGAGCCACCCGTGCCGGGCCTTGTGTGTGTGTGTGTGTGTGTGTGTATGTTTGTGTGTGAGTGAGTGTGTGTAGAAGTGGGTTGCAAAAAGGAGCGCTGGGCCCTTTGGTAACTTCTAACCACTATCTTGAGGGGGGGTGCATGGGCTTTGTGGCTGAAGTCTGGGGGCTTGGAAGGGTGAGATGCTTGAAGGGGACTCAACACCATTAAATTATAAGACCAAGGGAACTTTGTGCCCTGGAACTGTCTACTCGCTTGGGCCTGGTGGTGGCAGAGGGAGCTTGGGAGGACCTGGGGGTGGGGCCCTCAGGGGGTGGCTCCCCAGGGGGGCAGAGAGTGTGACCAGCATTTAGTAAGGATATGAGCCCTGTTAGTATGGAGCGTATTGGCATTGGTCAGACTCTGGGTCTTCTGATCATGACATCTGAGGGGCGAGGCCAACCTTATTTTAAATCTTGACCTGTGATCTCCAGATCTCAGCCTTCTGAGTAGCTAGAATTATAGGCATGAGCCTCTGGCACCAGGCCTCTGATTCTTTTTGGTATATTAGAGTTTGAACTCAAGGCCTAGGTTTTCCTGTCAAGTCTTCTACCATGGGAGCTAACTCTTTCTGTCTTTGGCATTTTGAGACGCAATATATGCTCAGGCTGGGCTGGATCATGGTCCTCCTGTGACAGGCATGCGCCACCATGCGTGGTCATCTGTAGTTGGGATGGAAGACATGTGGCGCCATGCTCAGTCAATGGTTTAGATGGATTATCCCAAACTCTTAGTCCATTGCAGCCGATTCTTGACCAAAGTTGAAGCTCTGGGTTGGTCCTGGAACCATCGGACCTCAGTCTCCTCACAGGAAAGTTGTGAGGAAACAAAGGATCAATACAGGAGCATCTCTGGGCAGGGCCAGCATAGAGGGAGCGGTCGTCAGAGAAGGTTCTTGACAATTCTGTGAGTATATGACAGGAAGATAGCTGGAAAGGGCTCAGATGGGGCCTGCTATTTATCATGTAACAGGTATGAGATTGTGAAACAAAACATGGCTCTCTTTAATCCTTACCCTATCCCCATGAGGAAAGGGTTCCTTCACTGTGTTCAGTTTTGCATCTGGGGAAAATGAGGAATGGAGAAGCTGGATGGCCTACTCATGTGCCCCAGCTTATAGGAAGCTTGGCTGGACTTCTCTGTCATGCTCCCTAAGACTATGGGTGCTAATCAGTCCACTTCTTGTGGTAGGAAGTCCACTTCTTGTCAGTCATGGTGCTTGAAATCTGGGCCTGGGTGCTGTTTCCAAGCCCCTCAGATCAAGTCTAGCATTCTACCACTTGTACCACAGCACCACTCCGGTTTTCTCGTGGTTCTTTGGAGATAAGAGTCTCTGTCTGTCTGTCTGTCTGTCTGTCTGTCTGTCTGTCTGTCTGTCTTCTTGTCTCTGTCTCTCTCTCTCTCATAGGAACTTGTTGAATGGGTGCTGCAGGAGGTGGCTTAGTGTCCCCATGTGGGTGGGACCCAAGATGGCCCTCTAATTCTGGAGGTGGGCTGTGCGTAAGGAGCTGTCTTGCTCAGCCTGTTGAACTAGCTCCCTGAGGTAAGTCCCTCTGTGCCCGGGCTAGACCATGATGGTTATTCATTGTCAGTCCGTCTGATGAGTCCTTCTCCACTACTCTCTGTTAAGGAAAGTGGATAAGGAGACATCACGTTGTCCAACTGCACAGCACTATCCCAGGCCTCTGATCCTTACCACCACATATCATGCTAGACATTGATTATAAGAAAATGAATTCACTCTATGTCTACTTTTGTTTTATGTCATTTTGGGGAGAGGGGGTGGTGTACAGAGGAAAGACCCCAGGCCTGACACCTCCTGGGGGACATTTGTTCTTGTGACAGAGCCAAGTCATTGCTGTGGATAAGAAGGAAGCCGCTATCAGACTGACCCAGAAAAATGTTCAAAGTTAGGTAGGCTGTTGAAGTATCAAACCCACCCATGTCTGCTTCCCACAACATGGAGGGTGCAGTGTGGGTGGCCTGGGACTGGCCCTAGGGGATTATAAATGGATGGTGGTGAACAGGTGCTGGTGGCTCTTGCTCATCCTGGCTGAGGTCTGATGGTTGTGACTCAGAGCCTGCCCAGGCAGGAGAGTCTGTGATATTCTTATCTCCCATAAACCACCTCCCCCGCACCAGAAAAAACGTCAGATGTGGTGCTGTGGCTTAAGTGGTAGAGCCTCAACCTTGAGTAAAAGAAGCTCAGGGATGACACCGAAACCCTGAATCCAAGCCCTAGGACTCACAAAAACTAAAATAAATGAATAGTGGGCACCTGTTATGTTACTACCAAAAAGGATGGATTCAGTCTTCTCTCTGGTACTTGTATCCAAAGGTAGGGGGAGTACCTTGATGTTCCTCTTAACCTCTCCTTCTGTCTATTTTTTCTCCCGGCTTCAGCTACAGGATAGAAATCAGATCATCCCTCTTGATATGACCTTAAGTACCATCCCCTACCTTCCCTCCTTGGGATGGGGATCCTGGATTTACTCACCACTGGGAGGATGAGGCACTGCGGACATGGGAGTAAGTATCCCTGAAACTCATACTCTAACACACACACTCACCTAGGCCAACTCAGAGTATCCTTTTTCAAAGACACTTTATCTCCTTGGACTAACTGACCTAGGAGAGGAAATTGATCCCCTGTAAATGACTATTTTAACAAGGGCTTGCTAGTTGACATGAGATAAACAGAAGCTCAAAAGAAAGGCTCTGGTGCCTGTCACCTCTGGCTCAGGCTCATGCCTGACATCCTGGCTACTCAGGAGGCAGAGATCTGAGGATCAAAGATCAAAGCCAGCCATAAGCTGGAAAGCCAGTGAGATTCTACTCTCCATGGAATCACCAAAATGTTAGAAGTGGAGCTGTGGCTCAAGTGATAGAGCACCAGCATTGATCACAAAAACTCAGAGAGACAGCTCCCAGATCCTCAGTTCAAGCCCAAATAAAGAAAGAGTCCCATGTGTTGCCCCCAGACTGTCTGAGCCTTGAGTGTTCTCTTCCGAAGTGTGATACATTAACGGTCTCTGGGTAGTGTATCAGAGCCTTCAGAAATTGGGTGGTAAAAGCCAGACCTTCCCCTTTGTGCTCTCTGAACACACACCAGCTGGTAGGCAGAGCTTGAAAAGGCCAGCAGCCTGCAGAGTAAAGAAGATCCCTCTATGCCAGGGTGATTGGAGCAGGCTTCTTAGAGGCAGCACTTAAAAGGTGGTCTTGCTTAACAAGGAGGATCTGACAGGAAGCACACAGAGCAAAGATGCGGTAGATAAAGGACAACATAGCTGAGCATGTTCATTTCCAACCAGAGCTAGTGGTGAAAAACTCAGTAAAGATGGGCAAGTCTGTCCGGAGACAGGCCCAAGGTGTCACAGAAGAGCAGCTATCCAGGGTTGGGATTGTATCTTAGCAGTAGTAAGCTCGCCTAGCACGCAAGAAACCCTGGGTTTGATTCCTATGTCCCGCATACACAGAAAAAGCTGGAAGTGGCACCATGGCTCAGGTGGAAGACCCCTTGCCTCCAGCAAAAGTAGCTCTGGGACAGTGCCTGGGCCCCATGGTCAAGCCCCAGGACTGTCAACATATAACAGCACTCCAAGGGACCTGGATGACAGGTGAATGACCATGCCCTGTAGCTCTTAGTAGATCTATCCATGCTTTGTGTCTCCTTTGACAGAGGGGATTTGGACACTCCTTCTGCCCTGGGCAACCCTGGACCTGGTTATCAGCAACCCTCCTAATGTCTTCCACCTGGATATGGAGTAGCTGGCCCCAGAAATCCTCAGGTACCAGTTGGTAGGTGCGGGGGATACAGGGCATCCACCAGATTTCCTAGTGGGTCTGATCTGCCCCAGATGACCAGGCCATCCAGAGGAGGTGGATGGGAGCTTAGAGAGGGGTAGTGATGTGAAGGAGGCCTTTAATGCCCATGGTCCTACCCAGATTCCAAGCCTCACTTTGCTGTCCCTGAGGGAGGTTAAAGAGTGTCTAGGTGGTACTATCTAGAGGAGGACTAGGTGGGAATTCTTAAGAATGAGAGACCATAAGCCTTGTGCTGGTGGCTCACACCTGTCATCCTGGATACTTGGGAGATTGCGATCCAGAGGATCTTATTTCCCAGCCGAGGCAGGAAAGTCCCATGAGAGTCTCATCTCCAAACTCCAACTGGAAGTGGGCCGTGGCTCAAGTGGTAGAGCAAGTGGCTGAGTCTGGGAGATGCCAGTGGCTAACAACTGTCATCCTATCTACTCAGGAGGCTGAGATCTGATGATCACAGTTCAAAGTTAGCTTGGGCAAGAAAGTCTGTGAGACTATCTTCAGTGAACCACCAGAAAACTGGAAGTGGTGCTCTGGCTCCAGTGGTAGAGCGCACACCTTCAGCTGAAGAGCTGAGGGACTGTTTACAGGCCCAAAGTTCAAACCCTATGACCAACAACCAAAAATAAGGTGGCTGAGTGTTCTTCATAGCGCTGTGTACAGTAGGAAATGCTATGCTGTGTTAGGAGCCATTCCAGATGTGTGAGAGGCTCTGAGTTTTGTCTACATTTGGTCTGAGGACAATAATGCCATCTTATCGGGGTTTGGGATATTCATGTGCTCAGAGACTGCTGAGGCCTTGGGCTACCTGTTTTGTGTGTGTGTGTGTGTGTGTGTGTGTGTGTGTGTGTGTGTGTGTGTGTGTGTGTGTGCGTGCGTGTATTTTTCCCTCATCTTTCTCTGTCCACTTCCTGAGTGCCTGTCTGCCTATTCCTAATTCATATGGTGCCCCTCTTCCATGGCAACCTTGCCTTTAGCCCCCTATTAGGATCTATAATGAGTCCTAAATTGCCAGAGACCTGAATATTCTAGTTTTTCTTTGGGGCCCAAGTTTGACTGTCCATATCTTTGTCCACTTCCAGAGGATTCTGGGTCAGCAGGGCCAGCTAGCATATGTTCTCCCCTGCCTCTGGGTGGGGGGCAAGTTCAGTCGTCATGCAATCCTGTCCTTTCCTTCAGCTGGGCCTCTGGCTGCATATCCTACTCCCAGCAGGCTGGCAGTGGAGTGGAGGAAGGGTGGTTGCCAGTGGCTCTGGCCAAATCGAGCTTCATGGATGACTGAAGGTTGACCCAGCAAGGATGATCAGGGTCTACATGGGAGGTGAGGCCAAGGTGGCTTGGAAGTATTGGTCGATGTCTTGTCTCAGGCAAGTCTATCTTATGGCCCTAGCAGGGCCTCTCAGGTCCTTCTAGACAATTCCAGATGTCCAGAATACAGAGGCACAGATTTTGAACTCTAGGGCAAGGCAACTGGGGGATGAGAGACTGGTTTGGCCAGTACCTCAATGTTCTGGGGCATTATCCTTGACCTGGCTATGTCCTCCTTGTATAAGTTCACTTCTTAACCCAGTGCTGGCCACACACCGGCCACTTGTAGTGTGGAAGTGGCAGGAGCGGAAGTGAGATCTAGAATGACCAAAATCTGGATTTATGGCCTGATTGGGGTGCGGGGTGTCTTTAAAAAAAATCTTAGACCTGGAACTCAGACCTTGGCACTGTCCCTGAGCTTCCTTTGTTCAAGGCTAACACTCTAACACTTGAACCACAGCTCACCTTTCATCTCTTTTAGTAGCTTAGTAAACAGAAGTGTCTCACATATTTTCCTGCTTGGGTTGGCTTCAAGTTGCCACCCTAAGAGCTCAGCCACTTGAGTATCTTGGATTGTTGGTATGAGCCACTGGCACCTGCTAAGGATGTGTGTGTGTTTGTGTGTGTGTGTTTGTGTGTGTGTGTGTGTGTGTGTACCAGGGCTTGAACTCAGAGCCTCCGTGGTATGCTTTAGCTTGTTTGCACAAGGTTGCTGCTGTACTACGTGAACTACAGTAGCTCTACTACCCATCTTTTTGGTGATTCATTGGAGATAAGAGTCTGCCCAGGCTTGCTTTGAATCTTGATTGATTCTCAGGTCTCAGCCTTGAGTAGCTAGGATTATAGGCATGAGCCACTGGAACCCAGCTGCAAGGCTGTATTTTCATAATCTCTTCTGTTCTAACAGCTGTCTTCTTGCCCTGGCCTAGATCTCTGACCTCCACATCAGCTCCCAGCAGCCCCTGACTGTGTGAAGAAAATAAAGCTCAAACCTGATCCCATATCTTTTTCCTCAGGGGAAGAGGTTGTTTCATCTGAAGCCAGGGTTAGGAGGGGTAGCTGTAGATGGGTGCTCAGATGGAGAGAGGTAGTCTGTTTTAGTCAAGAAAGAAACTGTGGCCAGATGGTAATAGCTCATGCTCTCATATTCCTAGCTCCTCAGGAGTCTGAGATATGAGGATTGCCATTCAGAGGCAGCCCAGCTGGAAAAGTCTGTGAGACTCTCTTCTGCAAATAAGCACCCGAAAGCTGGAAGAAAAGCTGTGGCTTAATTGGTAGAGTGCTAGCCCTGAATGAAAAAAGTATGGGACAGAGCCCAGGCCCTGAGATCAAGCCCTAGTCCCAAGATGCTTATGCGCATACTCACAGATACACACACACACACACACACACACACACACACACACACATACGCACACCACAACACACACAGGAAGGTGGTTATGATGAGCTGAACTAGAACTGGGGGCAGTCCTGAGGCATAGTCACAGTAAACTCTCAAGAGATACATCCATGTACAGGTCCAGAGGACCATGGGAAGGACAGTACGGATGCTCGTTTGTAGTCGGCCCATGATTGCAGACCTTCATCTGCCCCTGAGCACTGGTGAGTAAAGCATGCCTCTGAACCCTGGGACTCCAGGGACAGCGACTGCTACAAGCAGCAACCTGGCTATGAATTCCTGAGACAAATTCACACTCTTGTGATACCCGTATGAGTGGGCATTACCTGGTGTGATATTTTGCAGCTTCTGTCCCTCCTGGCCCAGAACCGTGGTCTGAGATGTCAATTTACTGCTCAGATATACATTACACCCACGATATATGCCATTCTGATTATCTCCATGTCCCAAGGCTCAACCCATTTCTGGTACTGTCGCTTGCTCTATAGTTAATGGCCTCCAAACAGGCTGCTCTCAAGACTTATAAGACACCTAGACATTGGGAGACACTCAGTGGCCCACTGGAAAGTACTCTGCCTAGAACAACAGAGGGAGGTCCAAGCAGGCCAGGTGTTGGTCATGGGGCTTGAACTCTGGGCTGGGGCGCTGTCCCCAAGCTCTTCATCTTACCACTTGAGCTGCAGAGCCACTTCCAGTTTTCTGTAGGTTCCTTGGAGATCAGAGTCTCCATGATTCCTAATTGGGCTGGCTTTGAACATTGATCCTTACATCTCAGCCTTCTGAAGAGGTAGGAGGACAGGTGTGAGCCACCAGTGCCTGGCTGATCTGGCCTTTCACCACAATAGACTAGGAGCTCCTGAAAGCTTTTCTTTATTTCATCTGTGCCAGTACGCGGGCTTGAACTCACAGCCTGGGCTCTGGTCTCTTAACATTTTCCCTCAAGGTTAGCACTCTACCACTGGAGCCACAGCTCCATTTCGGGGTTTTGGTAATTAATTAGCAAGAAGAGTCTCACTAACTTTCTTCCCCTGAGCTGACTTGACCCACGATCTCTTTCTCAGTCTTCTGAGTAGCTAGGATTTACAGGGGTTGAGCCACCACTGGCATTGGGCTAGAAGGTTTTCTTAAGCAAGCTTTCTTCCCTGCATTTGCCTTGACTCCTCTATGCACAGGAGGTCTGAGGGTCAGGATCTGTGAAAAATAAGCTTCCAGCCACAGGAAATGGCTGGGGTACCTGGTAAAAAAGCAAGCTAATCTTCCCCCTGGTCCCCATTCTGGGACCCAACCGTGTACCCTACGTGTGACTCAAGTACAAACCTTGACCCAGCCTTGAATGTCCTCCCAGACTTGTCTGAAGCCACAGAACCTTCATCCCACCCACACCATCTGCTCTACACCACACCTCAGGACCTTTGCCCATGTTACACCTTCTGCCTGAGACCTTCTCTCCTGCATCCACAACTTAGAACTCCTATGGAATTTTGGCACTGGTTATATCACCTCGTGGAGCATGTCTTTCCTTCCTTTCTCCCTCTTCTTTTTAATATTGAGTTGCTAGAGATGGAACTTTTGCAGGCTGACTGGCAAATACTCTATCTTGGTGTGTGTGTGTGTGTGTGTGTGTGTGTGTGTGTGTGTGTGTGTGTGTGTGTATATGTGTGTGTGTGTGTGTGTGTGTGTGTGCATGTGCATGCCAGTCTTGGGGTTTTAATTCATGGCCTGCATACTATCCTATCCCTGAGCTTTTGTGCTCAATGCTAGCACTCTACTACTTGGGCCACAGCTCTACTTCTGACTTTTTGGATGCTTAATTGGAGAAAAGTGTCTCATATAGACTTTCCTGCTTGCAATTGGGATCCTCAGATCTCAGCCTCCAGGGTAGCTTACAGGGGTGAGCCACCTGCACCGGCCATCTACCTTACTTCTTACCTATAATCTCGGTCCTCCTCTGAGTCCCAGAAGAATATGTCTCACCAGGCTCACTTTTTTTTGCCAGTCTTTGGGCTTGAACTCAGGTTCTGGGCATGTTTCTGAGCTTCTTTTGTCAAGGCTAGCACTCTATCACTTAAGCCACAGTGCCACTTTTGGCTTTTTCTGTTTGTGTTTACTGAGCAATCAAACTCAGGGCTTAGTGCGTGCTAGGTAAGCACTCTACCACTAAGCCACATTCACAGATCAAGGCTCACTTCTAATAGGAATTATGAGGATGAGATTGATTGGCATACCCCTTTCAGCATAGATATTGCTGACTATTTCTTATCTTTGCCAAGATTTGGGACCAGCCTGTGACTCAGCATTGAGGAATGATAAATGAGTGATAGCGACCATGCCCCAGAGGTATAGTCTCACATTCTACAGAGGGATAGAGAATATGGAGCCAGAAACTTTGACAACTCCTACAGTATAGGTACTGTGGTCTCCCTGGAAGCAGTGGCTGGCTGCTAGGTGTCCCATCAGGCTTCATTTATTAAATGGCAGAAAAGGATGCTATGTTCAAGCTTCCGGCTCAGACTTAGTACAATTCAAGGCTTGTCCCAGCTTGCCCAGGTTGGAGAGCTGGGCATGGGCAACCTACTGAATGCTTTTCATCCATCCATCATCCATCCATACACAGAGACATGGAGTTATTGCCTCTATTTTTGGGGTGGGGACAGTTCTAGGTTTGTACTATGAGCCTAGACCCTGTCCCTGAGCTCCTTTCCTCAAAGGTAGTGCTCGGCCCTTGAGCCACAGCCCAATTAATGTTCGTTTGTTTTTTTCCTGTGATCTCTTAGAAATAAGAATGTCTTGGACTTTCCTGTCCTGGTTGAATTCAAATTGGCCTTCTCTATATCTCAGCCTCCTGACGAGTTAGGATTACAGGCAGGAGCCCGTGACTCCTGGGTTTTTTTTCTTCTTGTTCTTTTTTGTAATCATAACAATCTGAAATCTTCACGCTGTCATTCCAATGGTTTGCATTATAAGTAAACTACCCAAGCCTGGAGTTCTAATGCCAAGACTGCCACCCACAAATTGAAGGTGATCCTGACAAACTCATTCCTATTCATGTGAATGCTAATGGAATGCTATAAAAGTAATAATTAAATTTGCAATTAATTCATGATTCTATTTTAGAATGCCACATAAAAATTATTGGATTTATATCTTCCATTCTAGCACCATGGTATGATTCCCCTAATGGAAGGTTATTGACTAATTTTTAATTAATGCTTTTATAAGTATTCAAACATGATACTTCATTAAATGGAGGCATAATTTGATAATTAATAATTGGTTATTATATATATATATATAATTTAATATCCTCACATTCCCTCTCTCTCTCTGCATATATATATCTACACGTCTATTTTTATCTATCTATCTATCTATCTATCTATCTATCTATCTATCTATCTATCTATCTATCTATCTATCAATTCTATCTATCTATCTATCTATCTATCTATCTATCTATCTATCTATCTATCTATCTATCTCTCTATCTCTCTATATTGAGTACTCCTGTGGATTGATCACAGGTCCTCAGAACTTTCTGGCAGCTCAGGTTGCTAGAGGCTTGTGTGCTAAGACTGTGACCCCATTTAAGGATTGGTCATTGTAGGCTATAAGTTGAAATCTCAGCATGTCCAAAAATTTATTTGGAGTAAGAAGTCAATTTTGACACATTTTTTTTCCTTTTCTGTGAAAGTCCTGGGTCTCAGTATGATGTATAATCCATATGCAAATATATTCTATGTGATATGATGTAATAAAAGATCTGTTATATGTGTAATAATACTAAATAAATAAGGGTAATAAACATCATATGAACTAAACCCATGTATGTAAATAGATCTCATATATTAATATTATTTTTCCAGTGCTGGGGCTTCATTTCAAGGTCTGGGAAGAGGTCTGAATTTCTTGTCTTCAAGGATGGTGAGCCTTTCCCCTTCATCCACAGTGCCACAAAGTTATCCAGACCCTGAGATCAAATAAAAGGCCTGCCAGAAAAATAGTGCAAATTCCAAACAAGGGCATTAATATTATTATTATTGTTAGCTGAGCACAGGGCTTGCTCTCAGGTCTTGGCACCTCTGCCACAGCCAACCCTTGGATCCTAGGAACTCAGTTCAAATCTTGGGGCTGCTCCTTTTTGTTCCTTTGTATTGTGACCATCCTGGATGTAAATGACAAGGCAAAGAAAGAGTACATGACCTTGCATTGCTGATGTTTGGCAGACTATTAAGGAAGCCATAGCCGAAACTGGCAAGTTAGGTGTGGATGAATACAGTGTACCTTGATAATGACGTTATAATGGAAAAGGAAAAAAGTTTAGATATATTTGAAGCTTTATTTCCCACATTGGATACGTAATAATAGACAGCGTTGGATTATATACATCAAGAATAACAAGAGGAGAGTTTCAATATCAAGAAATACAATTACATAAACAGGTAGAGACAGTAAAAACCCTAATGTTATTCCTGCAGTCTCTCTAATGTATACTCACTTTTCATGGTGGTATTGTTTTCTTATAAATAAAATTATTTATTTCCACATTTTGATGGACTAAGATGTAGTTTTCAACTTAGTGTGATTAGTTCAAATAACATTCTCATATAGATACTATTCAATAACCAATGTTTTCTAATGATATATTGAAAGAATGCTCAATACAGCTGTATACACATGACATAATTTACCTAATAACACGTTCATATCTGTAGTTGCCTTAAAGGGACACAGTTCTTAGAGCCAGGAGCTAAAATTTATTTTTATTTCTGCATGAAACAATTTGTGACTTTATATCAGCAAACCGAATTTGACTCTTTCCTTATTTGTAAGCTAAGGTGGAAAATGTAAGGACTCTTCACTTTTCTTTTTTCTTGCTCTAGAAGTCAACAAATATATCCTTCAATATTTCTGGTAGATTACATCCATTTACAGATGAGAAATGTAAGGCCAATAGTCAATACTGAGTAAATAATGATAATAGAATTTGTGTCTGAGCTCTTCACTCTGTGTGCTTACAAGGAGAATAATTTGGTGATGGAGAGGACCAATATGAAAATACTATGGGGAAAAAGCATACTTTGTAAATAGTTGTTTTAGGACTAGGTGACCAGTGATTAGTACTTGAAACAGGCTCGTGTCAGGGGCATAAAAAGAAGTACATAGAAATCATATTAGTGAGAGAAATTGAGAAAACCTTCATCATACATCTGACCTAATGTACGGGAATAGAAGGGTAAGGAGAAATCTAAAGGGCTTCTACATCTCTGGCCATGCAACTGTGTGAGTGATATTCTTGGTGATAAGGACTACATGTGCAAATGATGGATGCAGGGGGAAAACCCCTCTGATAGTTCTAAAGTTTTTATTGAACAGATGGAAAGATAGGTCTGTTTTGACATCATGAAAATATCCACGACCATGAATGTGAAAAACAGTAATAAAATCGGGTGAATTATTAAAGGGAAGAGGTAAAGGAAAGTTCTGACACAAGTGTGAGCAATATGAGCAACAGTGTGAACAATTTCGAAGAAAAAGATAAATAAGGAAACAAAAATGTAATAAAAACATATTTACGGAAGTAAAGAAAGGATAGAATTTGCAAGAAGGTATTGGAGGAAATATACTATTTGGATATGAAAATTAAAAGGACATAAACAAGTTCAATAAGAACAGTGTTTTGGTGAAAGTCGTATTGATAAAATTTTGGGATATGAATATGAAGACATAAAATTCTTGATCCATGAATTCAACAGATCCTATTGATTTTAAGTGTTGGGAACAAATGCTTTTATCCTGACCTTAGAAGAATTATACAGATATAACTCTCATGAACTTTAATTAGAATTATTTTGCGAATATTTTGGAAGACTTTGTTTAGCCACGAGATTATAGAGTGAACTACAGCACAAGTGAACCATGTATCCACATTTGTTTGGGATTTTATTGAAATATCTTTAGAAATGTTTGTTATCTTATCAGCCTACTTATTATAAACGTAGGAAAAGAAACACCAAGTATTTGGTTGAACATACAGCTTTACTGATGTTAATGAAAACTCCTCAAGTTGATTTTTCTTTAGAACAGAAAATGCCACAATAGCCATTGACCCATCATAAGTGCCATACACTCTACTTAAGTCAAGATATTGTTAGTGATATCTCCATACTGAAATAACCCTGTCAATCAACCTGCCAGAAATTATTATATGTAGGAAGTGCTCTTATATACTTCAAGCTTTTATTGAATGAAAGAGTTGAGACATTACCGTCCCCACTAAGATTAAATGCTTAAAAAGGTAAGACATTTTGCTTTAATGCCTTTCTTTCATTTTCTCATACACATTTGCAAGTAAGGAATGATTCTGATGTAATAATAATACAATGGTGACGTGTATCAACACAACATCTATGATCTAGTCTTAATTTGGTTAGTTACTAATTGGCTCCAATGTTTGTGGATATTTATATTTTTCCTGGGCAAATTGAGCTACAAAAAATGTCCCAAAGGAGCGTTTCAATTCTAGTATCACTGTTTGTGTCAAACTGCTTTACATTCTACATCCTCTAATGTGGACATAGGGTTATACTGTGGAAGTTTTCTCCTCAGAGAGTGAGTACTACTCTATTGCTTAACATGGACAAAGTACCTTCTTACATAGACTGGGTGTGTGCAAACAAGAAGTGGTAGTTGAACCATGTTCTTAGAAGTTTGTACAGATGAAATGGCAATAGGACAACTATAAACTGAAAAGGAATGTATAAAAAAGAAGGAAGGCACAAAGTCGAAGGTGTCAAGGAAATGCTGAAGTGTGAATTCAAATAATGTGCTCAGGTATGATGGTGTTTTCAAAGTACAGCTTCAGAAAATGTAGTTGGATACCGTGAGGAAAACTGTTTTAAATTATTCTGAGTTAATTTTACAAATAGAAGCCCCTAACTCTGACTCTAATTAGCCAAAACATCATCAACATAGGGACTATTTTCCAAGTGCAAAGTGAGAAAAAGAGGGCTCATTACAGTTAGAGTTCAGGTTGAAGTAATGACAATCACATAACTTTTCATATGTCTTCTTTATTTTGAAGCATTAAAGTAGGAAAATGCCAAGTAAATATTTTGCATGTACCTAAATTAAGTGGGACATATTATATTGGTCTCTTTTTTACTTGGAATTTATAGATTATTTCTTTTGTACTCTAAGTTGGGACAATGATTTGCTGTCAGTTATTTTCTTCTCTCTAACATCTTTTACCCTTCCACTTACATAATTTTTATTTAAAGAGACATACTTGAACTTGCAATTCTAAATTCTTCAAAATTATCTGAATTTCTTCATACTTCTGGCAGCCTCCTATATTTTTCTCAAGGGAATATTCTTCACTACCATTTTTGTCCTATTTGATATTGGATTTCTTTCTGCCTAATTCTGTCCAAGATATACATTAGACTCATGCAGATATCTCAACACTTGTACTACCATAAAATCCTATCTTACTTAGAAATCGTGATTTTAGAACATCTGGAGAAGTGGCATTTGTCATGTTTGAATGACCCTAAGTGACACTTACATGCAATCAGGTTTTACACAAATATGCCACTCAGTCGATGACTGAATTGACAAAATATGATATATACACACACAGACACACACACACACACACACACATATATGTATACATACACATATATATGTACACAGTGGAATTCAATGCTTCTAATTCATAAGGAAATTGAAAGACTTGCAAAAATCCTACTAAGTAAAATAAACAAGACACAAAGAAACAGATTCCATGATTTCTGTCATTTGCAATAACTAGGAAATGTCTAGGATAGTCCTAGCAGATGAGCAGAATGTATCAATAGCTATGTATATATAACCATATAAGATGATGCTGAGCAAAATGAGATCCTAGATATGGAAACAGAGTTTTTTCTTTGTCGTTGTTCTTTTTAATATACTATGTGATTTCTTTTTTGTTTTGTGTTTTCCCCTATGGTTTATCCCCTGCTGTATTTGATTTCAGTATCCTGTGTATTTTATATACATTTATCTTAATTTGGCAAGGGAAGAGGAACAACAAAATGGAGAAACAAAGGACAAACCAATACAATAGAAATACTCACAAGACAACATATTGGAAATTTACATTACAACTTCTGAGGGGTATGAGGTGAGGGAAAAGTGTGAGAAAAATGAGGGAGGGGCAAAATGTTTGACATATTATGTACTCACTACCTTACAAGTACTGCAACCCCATCTATATATCACCTTGACAATAAAATTAAATTAAAAAATAAGCTACAAATAATTTCACTGTAATGCTATAGTAAATGTCATTCTATGTGTATTAACTTTTTTAGAAAATGAACACTATATGGCTTCTAATTTGAATTAATTACCCCTTTATCAGAGGGTCATCAACTTGAATGTTATCTAAGTATACAATATTTTCACAATATATTTGCCATAATTTTGAAAAAAACATTATTTTAATACTGCCTCATACTAAACAGAAAACAGTTCAATTCTATGGAAACTCCTAACTTTGAAAACTGAGTAATTGTAAGAGGATAGAATATACGTGTTCTTCAAAATTCCTATGACTACTATTTATTCATTTTCAAATTCTGAACATGCCATACCAGAGACATTCAAAACAGTACCTATTTGCATTTTATTCAGTTCTGCAATAGATGCAGTTTCCAATGGGGCATTGCATATTTAAAAGAGAACAGAAAAAATAGCCACATTCTGGTAGAAGATAAAACTATGAAGTATATATAATAATTAATTCCTCAAGAGCACACATTCGTTCATCAAAGTAAGTTATTATTTCTATGACAATCAATCCCAAGGTTTTACGCCGTAAAGTCAAACTAGCCTAACAGGTTCCAACATGTAAGGTACACCTTAAAATCCCTAAATTCACATCATGACTAGCTTATCACTATTGTGAAAAAGTATTACACTTCTCCTAATGGGATGCTGTTCCTTTGGTGGAAAGAATGCTACACTAAACTTTCCTGCATCTCCTTTTCTCCCCAGTGGTATTCTTGAAATCCGAACACTTGCAAATATTATATATACTTAGATATATTTTTTTATCTATCATAGACATTCAGGAGGCTAAGATCTGAAAATTATGGTTCAAAGCCCACCGAGGCAGGAAGGTACCTTAGATTCTTATTTCCAATAAACTTCCCAGGAAAAGCCAGACACAAGTGGCACTGAGGTTCAAGTGAAAGAGCAGTAGCCTTGAGCAAAAACAAGCTCAGGGATAGTGCCCAGGGCCAGAGGATAAGCCCTAGGACAAACCAAACAACAGCAACAAAAAAATAAAAACAAATCCCAAACCATGTCACACAATTACACTCT
This sequence comes from Dipodomys spectabilis, assembly GCF_019054845.1. NCBI lineage: Eukaryota > Metazoa > Chordata > Mammalia > Rodentia > Heteromyidae > Dipodomys > Dipodomys spectabilis. Next base: position 214,795 of record NW_024871310.1, on the reverse strand, counting down.
TCATACCATGTTATACTAAAGTCTCAAAAATTGCTCTTTTTCTAAATTTATAAATTAGTATCATCCATTTGTTGGCAACTCTGTCTAGATTATCACATTATCATACTATATATGAACTGTTGGAATTATCTATTAACTTAGTTCTAATTATATCTCACTTGAAAGAATATTCTAGGCAAATAGAATGCCAGAATTATTTCTGAATTTGCAAATTAAATCTTTTACTTGAAAAGAATTTTGTAATATCCAATAGAATATGAAATTACAAAGAAAAATATTTATTTTAAATCTAAATTCCAATTAGCCAGGTCTACAAATTCCTACATTAGAGGAACTTCTCTATTTCTCCATGCTTAACATTTTGTAATCCTTCATCATTTCTTTGGAATCCAACAGAATGATACTTACTTTTTCAAATTTTTGGTTGGAAATCATGAACCATCTAGGAATATTCTGTAATGAAGAGAGCATTTAAAACACAACTGAGGATTATATATGAGTTGCATTTCAATAGGAAACTTGACTTCTCAAAACATAATGAAAAACTTCCCAACTCTGTATTATGTTCTTCTTCTTTGGTTTGTTTTATTGACACGAAATTATACTACCTGGTCCAGGGAAGGTATCACTTTGTAATTCCACTCCTGTCTTAGTCTGAGTGCTAGAATTCCATACTTGTATCACATTGCCCTGCTATAGTTAGATGGTTTATTTAATCTAGAAACAGACTAGCAATTCTGAATTTCTCTGATGATCTTATCCACTAGACTGACTGCTCAGGATGTTTATGTACAATTTAAAAAAGATGTTCTAACATTTAACACAGGATATTAATATTATCAGATGCACGTGCAGTGGTCTCTGATTCATTCCTCCGTGGATGGATCTGATCCCTTATGATAACTTGATTTTCTTACTATCTCTGCGACCTATCTATGTAATATTCTCAACCTTTTTTGGGGAAAGTTCACTTAAGGACTTTTTTTATGTTTAGTTTTTTATATTGTGAAAATACCATACAGAGGGGTTACAATTACACTGGCAAGGTAATGAGTACATTTCCTATCAAGCATTGTTGCCTCCTACTTGACGACTTTCTAATATTAAAAATTATCACATGTTGTAGTCTTCCTCAGGACAAATTTTCTATCATTTTCTAACATTTATATACATTCTGAGAGTTGTTGCATATATGTGTTTGCACATATAAGTGCTTCTGTTTGTATGTGCATGTTTGTATGTATGTATACAAAAACCTCAAGCTCTTATTCAGCAATCTTGCTCATAACTAGTACTCCATCACTTGAGTAATTCTTCCAATGCAGCTTTTGGCTGGTTAATGATAGGTAGTGTCTCAAAGACTGTTCTGCCCAGACTGGATGCAAACTGAACTTCCCAGACCTCTTTAAATTCTTAGGTTTTATTTTTACAGGAGTATCAACTTTTTAACTAGAAACATTTTTGTAAGTGTAAAGTCTCATCTGTAGCACAGATTTTTAACCCAATAATTCATATAAAGTTAGATGAACATACACATTACATATCCTGAATGTACATTGTCAGAAATGTGATCTTAAGCCTGGTGCCAGTGACTCAGGCCTAATCCTAGCTACTCAGGAGGCTGAGATCTGAGGATTGCAATTCAAAGTTTCCGAGGCACTTATCTCCAATTAACCACCAGAATACTGGAATTGGCGCTGTGGCTCAAGTGATAGAGAGCTAGCCTTGAACTGAACAGTGGAGGAACATTGCCCAGGCCCAGACATCAAGCCCCACAACCATCAAAAAAAATAGGAAAAGGAAAAAAGAAATGTGATCTTAGCAACCAGGTCATTGCTAGTATAATTCCTGCTCTCTCAACATGATATTATTTCCAGTTAAGTCCATGCTCTTATATCCGACATTCGTTGGAACCAGAATTATTCTTCCATTCTTCTTTTTACAAATTTTCATGATTAGCTACCATGATTTAGCCCTGGTAGATGAAAGAGAGTGGCTTCATCCTTCATGTTCCACTTAGTAGTAATGTCTCTCTATATCATTCCCATTAATCAACATACTGGTCTTAGCATTATTGTTGAAACTCTCATCCCATCTATTGAGTTGTGTCATTGCAGTGTTCTGGCAAGTATTTGTTGATCAATTCTTGACAGGGTGCATGTAAGCTATGCTTGTTCCCATTGATCTCCTTGTTGCTTTAATTGGAAATATTAAAGGGTTTTGTGGCAAAGATTGCAGTTCAAACCAGCCCGGCAGAAAAATCCCTCAGATACTCTATCTCCCAGATAACCAGCAAAGAGCAGTCTGGAAGCTGGCTCAAAAATTAACCATCAAAATACTAAATATGGCCCTCCAAGTCAAAGTTGTAGGACACTAGCCTCGAGCAGAAGTGCTCAGGGAAAATGCTCTGGCTTTGAGTTCAAAGCCCATATCCCAGCCACAAGCACCTAGACCACCGGACAAGGTGGAAAAAAGTAAGAGGAGATGATGTCACATCAGCCACTTTGTGCCTGCCCTTTCAGAATTAACCAGAGCCAGGAGGTCAATAGAAACAAGTTGAGAAGTTTGTCCATCTAATGTCCATATCTGTGTAACTTCTAACTGGACAGGAATTTATATTCTTGCCTTTGTTACCTGCTATTTATAGGAAATGATCAAGCTCTCTCACCAGGCCCTTATCTACTCCAATTCAGGTCTGGCTTCTGACTGGTTTTCGACTCATGATCCAAATGGAATTTTTCTGGCTTGTGTCCAGGGTGTGTTTTCCTGTATCACTCGTATCTAGTCCTGCCACCATGTCAGCCTTTTGGCTGATCTCAGCATTTTCAACTTTCTCTATAACAGGATAACAGCCCTCACTTAGACCTGGGACCAAGTCAAGGCCATCCTATTACTGCAGGCAACCAGAGGCTTTGGCTTAGACCCAGCACAGACCTGGACCTGAAGGCCCCGGCCCCAATGACTGCTCAACATTCCCATGCCAGCAGGACTTTGCCAGAAATGACCACAATGACCTCCACCTTTTATACTCCAGGGTTTAAAACCATTGGAATCTGCTTTGTTCTCATAACTTAATGATACTTCACTCTCAGCCCAATTCTTTTTATGTTTCCAAAGATCCTATATGAAGAATAGCCTCTCCCCTCTTTGCCCTATCATTTTATGTATCTAAAGATGGAATATGAGGGATTGACCCCCATCCTATTGTCCTAGGCCAATACAGATTCCAGGCAAAATTCCAGGTATGTTTGAATTCCTTTGAAGTGAAGGCAGGGCAACCCACATAGGCCTAGCTGTAAATATTCCATTGTGGGCCCAACTGAAACGCCCCCACCTTTTTGACCTAGGGGTTTTTCAATAACCTCTCCTTGCTCAGACCTCCTATAAAAACAAAAATCCTGTCCCAGATCCCTCACACAACCTTCAAACCCTTTGGAATGGCTATGCCTCTCGCTGTTCCTTAATAAACAATCATTTCCCATTGATTATTGAGTCTGTCCTATACCTTTTCCATTTTCCTAATAAGGACAGTCTGTATTCTATAATCCTGCAGAGAGAAAATTAGGTAAACATTCTTTTATAGCCTTCTGAATAATTCTGATTCTGCCCACATCAGTTATCTATCCAGACCTGTGCCCGAGTGAGAGGATTTTAAAAGAATTAAGTGATTTAAAATTTAAACTTAAATGTAGAATAAAATTAGTTTGAATGCATTACATTAAAATATTTATAAACACCTGAGAAACCTAAAGGTGTATAAGATTTTTTTATTGAAAGTGAAGGGATAGTGGCATTTGGTTCTCTATATTTTAAGCAATTTGCAAAAAGGATTGGCAAAATAAGATTTACATTTGCAACAGGCTTGACACATTAAATTTTGCATATTGAAAGGAGCACAAGCCTCAGTAATATGTCAAAGCTATCCTTTTATTTATTTCTAAAGATTTATGCTTCTGCTCTCTTAATATTAAAACTTAAAAAATTAATTTTTAGCTAGTTGTGCAAAGGAGTTTCGCTTCATCATGTCAGTGTTGAATAGAGTATATGTGGGTTTCAATACATCTGGATCATTGTCAAACTTTCTATTTTTCTTCCTTCCCTTACGCCAACCCCATCTATTCCTTCAAGTTTCCTACTTATATTCTCACATGTGTATGATTGTATTAGTTCACCATTTCCCTCTCCATTCTTATTCTCTAGTCCCCTTAAGCCCAACTCTCCCTTTTAAGTCTTGTTTGAACTTCATGGTATTTTGTTAAATATCTCTGACTTTGGGATATGGCTTTGGGATTGCCACATCCTCACTTCCATGTTTGGCCTACATAAATGAGGAATTTTCTCCACATTACTAATCTCTGAATGGCTGAAATAGGTCTCCTTTACTATTCACCTTCAGTCCTAAATTCAGAATTGGAGCTTTTATCCTTCCCTACGCACTGAAGATGGAAGGAAAATAATTTCCATGCTCTTCGCATTGTGCTATCCATCATGAATTTCCATTGCTTGTCACTTCAGCAATCTAAATTTAAAGTCATGTTTTCTGCATCATATTCACACAGTTTAAGTGAATATCGAAGGTAATTAACCTAGTATTGAAAGTTTAGGAACGGTCTTCAATTTCTGATGATAGACGATTGAGTAAGTTTGATTATACAGATTCCACTATGTAGTGAGTCCTGTAGTCTTTTACATTTTCAAATAAATTTAGAGTTAGTTTTTATTAATAATTACAATGGTTTTATTTCAGTATTTGAAACGCTGTCCCAATTATTTTACAACTTTCACATTAAGCTAGACTGATCTTCCCTCCCCCCACTTTCCCCACTACTTCATGTTAAGTCTCCTTGGGCTTTATTATTTGAGAGGCCAAAGGAAGAAAAAACAGAGAGGTGATCATTACTCAGATATCTCCTTCCTCTTCTGTTTCTGCTATTCTTGCTGAGAGGAAGACTGGAGCAGGGCACAAGAGTGATGCTTGACTTCACCATACAAAGGAGCATTCCTGGCATGTCAATTATTGTTTCTCAGAATCACTAAAACTGCTTACTCTTGCCTTATCTGTAACAATCTAACTGTGGTGCCCTTGGTGCAGGAGGAAGCACACTAACAGGATATTACCTATAAACCGGTATTTTTTATCTCAACTTACTACTATCATAAATATAAATCTTTGGCTACATACATGCAAAGGCACTGATTGTCCAACAGTACCTTAGTGAGGAATACACAATTCTACTCATCTCTCCACTCCTCTCGGCTCCTCCTTTTCCCTTTCCTCACTTACCCTCCCCTACCTTCTCTCTTTGTGTCTCACTCCTCCATATTCATCTTTACTTGCTCTCTTTTCTCTTCTAGTAGCAAGTAATATGGCTTATCAGACAACACATAAATAATTGAATTCTTTTCTCTTTTTTTGTGATTATTTACTCTTGAGAAGTTAGTTCTACAATAGAACCAGTGGCTTACACCTACCTACTGGGTAGCTTCAAATTTGACAATTGATATTCAAAGCCATTCCAAATAAATAAATCTAAGGGATTCTTTCTTTCACTTTTGGTAAAAGGAAGAAGTGAATGTGTATAGGTGATATAGTCCAAACATTGAGAATTAAAGCCCAGAGCTCAAGGCCAGGAGTTCAAACCCCATTACCAGCTCAATAAAAAAAATCATTTGTCTTTGAATGGGGATATTTGTCCAAAAATTCATACCCAGGACAATTTTCAATGTCAAAGACTCTTTCACAGGCTCTTTCACATCTTAAACGGATTCCTCTGCTTGATTCACCTTATAAAAAATAGGAGCCATACTTCACATTAAAAGAGTGAGTGAAGTTTCAGAGGAAGAGGGTGGAGGAGAAGCTGGAGGCTAAACAAGCTCTCCCATAGAAAGCAGTTTTAGTGTTCCAGTGAACAGTCCTAGGCTAAAGAATCACACCAAGTGTGCCATCACAGTACAGAAAATTTGGCAAAAGAGGGAAAATCCAGGCAAGGAGACAGATCTGAGCACTTGCCAGTAGCCACAGCTGCAGCAGCAGTGGCAGCATTGGCAGCAGAGGGGGCCAAAGCTTCCAAACCTATGAAGAGAGTCCAGTACAAAGGCAGCAGATGTGGCGGGCGAGCGATTCTACACTACGCCAGCAAGAACAGACAAGGAGTAGATATCTTCATCCTGCAGATCACAGACCAGAGACGGCCCAGGAACCAAGACTCTGGCATGATAGAACCCTGACATCCTCTGTCCTTCTCAGGGATCAGAGGAGGAAAGGCCACCCCTCACCCCCAACACCGGAGATCTCCATCTTTGATACTGACAAAGGCCTGGCTGAGCAAACTAGCTCCAACTAAGGCCTCAAGAGTCATTTAGCAGGTCATAAGAACCTGACCTGACCTGGCAGGCTCAGCTCCACCCAGGGGAAAGTCACCCTGCCCAGGCAGAAATAGCTCTGCCCACAGAGGAGTGACTTTCTACACTTGGAAGAGCCAGAGGCTAACACTCCCTACAGCAGCCTGGAAAAACTGTTGAAACTCAGTAAACATAAATCCTAAGAATGGCTCCAGACTGCGCTCTGTGAGAGTCTCAGGAGCTAGCCCCTCAGGGATAAGCCACTGTAAGCTGAAAGGCCTCAACCCTACCCAGAACCTAGCCTCATCACAGCATCTCCAAACTAGAGGAAAGAGCCATCTCCCTCTTTTGTGACTCTAAGTAGATATCCCTCCCACTGAACTAGCCTGGGAGGAGGATCCCAAAATTGTGGGTAATGTAGAGCATTTTTCTGCCTGCTCAAACAAATTCACTTAAGAAACCAATCAAGCCACAGGAAAACCAAACACCAAAAGCAGAACAGAGACTCCACCACGAGACTGGTTATGGATACAGGGGAGATACATAATCTTTCCATCCCCCCACCAAAAAAAGCCAAAATTCAAAGAACTCTTTTTATAAGCTTTTTAAAATTTTTATATTTAAACAATTGTTTTCTATTAACTTTTTTTGCTCTCATAATTTTTATTTTAGCTGTATATGTGTGTGTGTGCTTTTAAAATAATCTCCTTGGAACTTTTGGTCCTATTTTGTAATTCTTTTCATTTTTCCCCTTTCTTTCTACTTTGTTGGTTGTTTTTCCAGCTGTGATGACTTCAACATATGTGTGCATTTTATTTCAAATTTTTGTGTCTATATTTTATTTCATATAACACAAAGTACAAAAAGACTCAGTGATTTAGAAATTTCCAAATAGAATTCTAAGATAGACACTCGAAATTTTGTTACAACTAGGAATGGGCAGGTCTTCTTAGTGGAGGGGATAACAGAATAACAGGGACATTGTTTGACATGATTTGAATTCTTCCTCCTTTTGCCTCACTATTTCCAATAGTATTACTTCAAAGACTTTATTGGAAAGAAAATAATTTTTTTCTGTATGAACTCAGAATTTTGGTTTAATTGGGACACACTACACTTTCATATTTCATGTTAACCCTAAAATCTTCTTTCCTTGATTTAAAATCACAGATATGAATTTATAATGCTAAAATAGCATCTACGAATTTATATGAAATAGTCCAAACTATTTTCACTTCACGCTATATGTAATATAGAGTGTAATAATAATAGTGATTAATATAGTCTGTAATAATGGACTTTGGGGAAATCAGTTACAGTGGATTTTTGTGAGATAATAAATAACAGTAAAATTATATTTGATTCTATTTAAAAAACTCACAGTTGCATCTAAAAATAACTCATAGTTATAAACTAATGCTGAAAAAGTAAGATTGCTTATTGGAAAAAGCCAGAAATTTCAATAAGTATGTTTTCTTTAATGGACTTGGATCTGTGCTTTCGTGGCTCATGCCTATAATCCTAGCTATTCAGAAGACTGAGATCTGGGGATAGTGGTTCAAAGCCAGCCTGGGCAGAAAAGTCTGTGAGACTCTTATCTACAATAAACCAACTGAAAACTAGAAACCGCACTGTGGCTCAAGTGCTAGAGTGGTAGCCTTGAGCTAAATAGCTGAGGGACAGTGTGCAGGCCCAGAGATTCAACCCCACAACCGACAAAAAAAAATCTGGCATGGATTTTTATTATTTAATGATTTTTTAATTGTGAAAATGTGTACAGAGGGGTTTCAATTACATGAGCAGTGTAATGAGTACATTTCTTATCAAGTATTATGCCTCCTCCTTTTTTTTCCTCTAATCATTCCTTCCCATCTCTCCCCCACTCCCACCTCCTGGTCCCCCCTCCATCCCAAAGTTGTAAAGTTCGTTTTTGATATAAGCTCTTATATATCTCATTGTTGCAATGGGTCCACCAGTTTCTCTATTTGAACAACTTATTTTTCCCTTCCCCTCCCCAAATTGTAGCAACATCAAAAGAGTGCTTATACCATGGGGAAGGGACATAAAAAGCGACAAAGAAATCATAATGTAAGTATGCTAGAAAAAAATAGCAAGGAAGAAAAACCATTTGAGTCCTTATCTTGGGTTTCATTTCACCTAATATCAACTTATCTGACCCTTTCTATTTGCATCAGACATATACTAGCAATTGTAAATAAGGGAAACCATGGACCTCTGTTTCTTTGGGCCTGGCTTACTTCACTTAATATAATTTTTCCAAGTCTCTCCATTTCCTAACAAATGCTGCAATGTCATTCTTTCTGATGGAGGCATAGAATTCCATTGTGTATATATACCACATTTTTTTTGATCCATTCATAGACTGAGGGGCATCTGGGTTGGTTCCATATCTTATCTATGGTAAATAATACTGCAATAAACATAGTTGTGCTGGTAGCTTTAGTATGCTCTTATTTTCGATCATTTGGGTAAATGTCAAAAAGTGGGATTGCTGGGTCATAGGGGAACTGTACATAGAGTCTTTTGAGGAACCTCATACTACTTTCCAAAGTGGTTGAATATTTTTACACTCCAACCAACAATGCAATACGGTTCCCTTGTGGCCACATTGCCTACAGCATCTGTTGATATTAGAGTTGTTGATTATACCCATTCTAACTAGGGGGAGGTGGTATCTCAATGTTGTTTTGATTTGCATTTCTTTTATGGCTAGGGAGGATGAGCATTTCTTCATGTGTCTATTGGCCATCCTTTCCTCTTCAGAGAAGTTTCTCTTTAAGTCTTTAGTCCATTTATTTATTGGGCCATTGTTTCTTTGAGGATTTGTTGTTGAGGGGTTAATTTTTTGAGTTCCAGGTATATTTTAGATATGAGATCCTTGTCTGTTGTATGGCTAGTGAAGATCTTCTCCCAATCCGTGGGCTTTCTATTGATCTTGCTAGCTATGTCCTTTGCCATGCAGGTCTGCAATTTCTTGCAATCCCATTTGTGCTACCTTTCTTTATTTGTTGTGTTTCTGGGTCTCTATTAAGAAAATTTCAGCCTCTGCCAAGGAGACCTATGGTATGTGCAATTCTGTTCTGTAATGTTTTTAGGGTGTCTGCTTTGATTACTAGGTCTTCGGTCCATTTGGAGTTGATTCTGGTGCAGGGTGATATATAAGGATCGAGCTTTAGTTTTCTACAAGTGATTAACCCATTTTGCCAGCACCATTTACTGAAGAGGCTGTCTTCCATTCTATTTTTTTTAACCCCCTTATCAAAGATTAGATGGCTATAGGTCTGTGGGTTCATTTCTGTGTTTTCACTTTCATTCCATTGGTCCTGAGGCCTGTTCTTGTGTCAGTACCAAGCTGTTTTAATTACTATAGCTTTGTAATACTGTTTGAAATTTGGTATTGATATTCCTCCAGCACTGCTCTTTCTGTTAAGGATCATTTTGATATTCAGGTTCTTTTATTGTTCTATATGAATTTTTGGATTGCCTCTTCTATTTCCTTGACGAATGAGGTTGGAATTTTGATGGATATCACATTGAATTTGTAGATAGCCTTGGGAAGTATTGCCATTTTCACGATCTTGATCTTCTGATCCAGGAGCATGGGAGTTTTTGCCACTTTCTAAGTTCTGTTTTGATTTCCTTTTTCAGGTTTTTATAGTTTTCATGATAGAGATCCTTCATTTCTTTGGTTAATTCCTAGGTATTTCATTTTTTGTGAGGCTATTATGGAGTTCCTTTCCTGATTTCAGCCACACTTTTATGATTGTTGGTGTACAGAAAAGCCATTGATTTGTCAGGGTTAATTTTATACCCTGTTATTTTGCCAAAGTTTTGAATCAGCATGAATAATTTGAGAGTGGAATCCATGGGCTTCTTTAAATACAAGATCATATCATCTGCAAGAGGGAGAGTTTTATGTCATCTTTCCCTATTCCTGTACCTTTTAGGTTTGCATCTTGTCTTATTGCTGTAGCTAGGCATTCTAATACTGAATTGATGAGAAGTGCAGAGAGTGGACATCCTTGTCTCATTTCTTAGTTAAGAGAAAATGGCTTTAGTTTTTCACCATTTAGTATAATGCTGGCTGTAGGTTTGTCATATACAGCCTTTATTGCATTGAAGAATGTTCCGTAGATTCCTAGTTTTTCCAGAGCTTTCATCATGAAGGAATGTTGGATCTTGTCAAATGTTTTTTCTGCATCTATTGAGATAACCATGTTGTTCTTATCCTTGTTCTTTTTGATATGATGAATTATATTAATTGATTTGTGTATATTGAACCAGCTCTGCATCCCTGAAATGAGTCCTATTTGATTGTGGTCTATAATTTTTTGGAGTAATTGTTGAAGTTGATTGGCCAAAATTTTGTTGAAAAGTTTTGCATCAATGTGCATCAAAGAAATGAGTCTCTTTGTTTCCTGAGTCCCTGCCTGGTTATGGGATTACGTTTATTATGGCTTCATAAAATGAGTTCGGTCTTGAACTTTCTTTTAAAATTTCTTTGAAGATTTGGAGGAGTATTGGTGTGTGCTTTGCTTTGAAGGCCTTTTATAATTCCGTTGTAAAATCATCTTGTCTTGGGCTTTTCTTAGATGGGAGTTCTCTTATTGTTGTTTCTATTTCAATGTTTGATATGGGCCTGTTAAGATGGTTTAACTCATCTTAGTCTAGTTTTGGCATGTCGATATTTGCTAGGAGAAGTTCCATTTCTGCAAGATTCTCAAACTTATTAGCAAGAGGTTTGAGAAGTATTCCCTTATAATGCTCTGAATCTTGTTTGTTTCTGTGGTACCGTTTCCATTCTGATCTCTGAGTTTGTTTATTTGGTTGTGTTCTCTTGTTTTTTCTGGTAAGATTTGCTCAGGATCTGTCAATTTTGGTAAGTTTTTCGAAAAACCAACGATTTGTTGATTCTAGGGGTTTTTTTTTGGATTTTACTTCATTTAATTCTGATTTAATTTTAATGGTATTTTTCCATCCACTGTATTGGGGTTTATCTTGCTAATCTATTTCAAGGATAATCAAATATCTCCTTGAATTGTTGGTTTCATATCTCCTTATTTATTGACTGCCTTTACTGGGTCCCAGAGAAGCTGGTAATTTGTATGTTCATTTTTGTTGAATATCATAGACGATTGAATTTCTTTACTAATCTCTTCCACAACCCACTGGTGATTCAACAATGTGTTGTTCAGATGGCAAAGGACATAGCTAACAAGATCAATAGAAAGCCCACGGATTGGGAGAAGATTGTCACTAGCCATACAACGGATAAGGGTCTCATATCTAAAATATACTTGGAACCCAAAAAATTAAATCCCCCAACAACAAATCCTCAAAGAAACAACTGACCAATAAATAAGTGGGCTATAGACTTAAAGAGAAACTTCTCTGAAGAAGAAAGAAGGATGGCCAATAGACACATGAAGAAATGCTCAACCTCCCTAGCCATAAAAGAAATGCAAATCAAAACAACGTTGAGATACCACCTCACTCAAGTTAGAATGACAAAAATCAAGAACTCTAACAACAACAGATGCTGGAGGGGATGTGGACAGAAGGGAATCTTACTTCATTGTTGGTGTGAATGTAAACTTGTTCAACCACATTGGAAAGCAGTAAGGAGGTTCCTCAGAAGACTTCACATAGAGCTCCCCTATGATCCAGCAATCCCACTTTTGGGCATTTACCCAAATGTTTACAAACAAGACCATACTAAAGCTACCAGCACAACTATGTTTATTGCAGCATTATTTACCATAGCTAAGATATGGAACCAAACCAGATGTCCTTCAGTAGATGAATGGATCAAGAAAATGTGGTATATATACATAATGGAATTCTATGCCTCCATCTGAAAGAATGACATTGCCCCATTTGTTAGGAAATGGAAAAACTTGGAAAAAAATACATTAAGTGAAGTAAGCCAGGCCCAAAGAAACACAGGTCCCATGGTTTCCCTTATTTGCAATATCTAGTATATGTATGAGTCAAGAGGAAAAGGTCAGATAATGTGATGTTAGGAAAATGAGCCCTTAGATATGTATTTCAAAGTTTTTTTTTTTTCTTTTCTTTTTTCTTTTTTCTTTTTTTTTTTTTGGGGTCCGGTCGTGGGGCCTGAACTCTGGGCCTGGGCACTGTCCCTCAGCTTTTCAGCTCAAAGCTAGCATTCTACCACTTGAGCCACAGCGCCACTTCCGGCTTTTTTCTTTTTGCTTATGTGGTGCTGAGGAATCGAACCCAGGGCCTGGAACATGCAAGGCAAGTGCTCTACCACTAAGCCACCTTCCCAGCCCTGTTTTTTTACTTTCATGCATGTGTTTCTAATGCATTTATAAGATTATTTCTTTGTTGCTTTGTATGTCTCTCCCCCACAGTATAACCCCCGCTTTCACTATATTTGATGTCAGTATAACTTGTGAAGGAGATGGGGAAAAACAAGTCGTTTAAGGATACAGGTGGACCTGTTGCAACAATGAGAAGTACAAGTTGTAATGTAGAAAACGAGCTTTACAGCATCGGTGCAGGGAGGGGGGGAAGGATTGGGTGGGGGGGGCGGGGGAGGCTGGGAAGGGATGTGAAGGGTAAACAAAGGAGGAGGCTGCAATGCTTCGTAAGAAATGTATGCATTATCCTGCCCATGTAATTTTTACCCCTCTGTACAGTATTTTCACAAATAAAATAAAATTAAATTAAAAAACAAAAACAAAAAAAAAACAATGTGTTGTTCAGGCTCCATGTGTTACAGTACTTTCTTTGGTGGCTTTTTCTGTTGAGTTCAAATTGTATTCCCTTGTGTTCTGAGAGAATGCATGGTATAACTTCAATGTTTCTGAATTTGCACTTTTGCCTTGTGACCTAAAATGTGGTATACTTTGGAAAATGTTTCGTGTGCTGCTGAGAAATACGTGTATTCTGATGCTGCTAGTTGAAATATTTAGTAGATTGTCTGTTAAATCTAGTTGATCTATGCAGTTGTTTAGATCTGTTGAGTTTTTTTTCTTCTTTTATAAAATTTTTTATTTTAAAAATACCGTACAGAGAGGTTACAATTACATGGGCAGATAATGAGTACATTTCCTATAAAGTATTGTTGCCTCCTCCTTTGTTTCCCCTTCCCATCCCTTCGCATCCCCTCCCTCCCCCTAACAAAGTTGCAAAGTTCGTTTTTTGACATAACGATATGTACATCTCATTAACATCCTAACAGATCAGCATTCAAATGCTTTTCAAATGGAACTTTTTCATAGTTGATGAATGAAGTTAAATATAATTTAGCTTGCTGTATTACAGGTGACTGATTTGATGAAGAAAGCTGAGAGCACCTACATTAACTGATAGTTTAAATGACCTTTGAGCTTTTTTGTTTTATGTTTTATTTTGATTTATTGAGTTTTTGCTGAGTTGATCGATCTAGTGGGGATAGTGGTGTCCCTGACTATTAATGGCTTTGGATCTATGTGAAACTTGAGGGAAAGTAATGTCTCTTGGTTAAAATTTGTGTGCTCCATTGTTTGGCGAATAGATATTTAGAATTGTAATATCCTCTTAGAGGAGAGATCCCTTAATTAGTATGTAGTGTTTTTCTTTATATTATCTCACTAATTTTAATTTGAAGTCTATTTTATCTGATATTAGGATTGCAACTTCCACCTGTTTATGTGGGCCATTTGCTGGGTAGATTTTGTCCCATTCTTTCACTTTCAAAATATGTTTTTTGTTGTTGTTGTTGTTTTCTTTTTTTTTTTTTAATTTTATTGTGAGAATATCTTACAGAGGAGTTACAATTACATGGGCAAGATAATGAGTACATTTCTTATCAAGCATTGTTGCCTCCTCTGTATTTCCCCTTTCTATTCCTTCCCACACTCCTCCTCTCCCTCCACCTGCTCCTCCCCCCAACCCCCACCAAATTTGTAATGTTCGTTTTTGGACATAATGACTTGTACATCTCATTGTTGCAATGGGTCCACCTTAATGAACCCCTAGATAAGTATTGAAATGTTTTTTTTTTTGTTTTGTTTTTCTTTTCCTTTCATGAAAAATGTGTTTGTTTTAGGGGCAAGGTGTGACTCCTGAAGGCAGCAGATAGAAGGATCTTGCTTTTTAATCCAACTAGACAGTCTTTGTTAAGTCCGTTAATATTGGAAGTTAGGAATGAGAGGTATTTGGGATTTCTTGCCATGTTATCCACCTTCTTGGGGGTTGCGGCAACTGGGTTCTTCCTATGGTTCTGGATTCTCAGTTTGGGTGCAGTTTCTTGGCCTTTATTGTGGTCTTTTTGATTTTCTATATGACGAAATCTTTTGTGGGGATGGTTTGGTGGAGACATATTGTTTAAGATTTTCTTTGCTATGGAAGGTTTTTATTTGACCTCTGGTTATGAAGGAGAGTATAGCTGGGTACAGTATTCTTGGATGATAGTTGTTTGTCTTTAGGGCATGATATACATCATTCCATTCTTGTTTTAATTGTCTCTGCTGACAAATCTGAGGTTATTCTAATTTGTTTCCTTTTATAAATGTTTGATCTTATCTCCTTGACAGCTCTAAGGATCTTAATTTCCTTGGTCTGAATTGATCCTGTGGGGATTATAATGTCATGGTGGGATATAATTTTCCGGTAGGGTCTATTTGGGGTTCTTGTATCAGAATAGGCCTATCTTTTTGCGTGTTTAGGAAGTTCTATGCTAGGATTCTTTTAAAGAAATTTCCTAGACCATTAATTTCTGTCTGCAGCTGCTCCCCTAAAGCCATTATCCTCAGATTAGGCCTTCAGATGGTGTCTTCCAAATGTTGAATAGATCTATCATATTTCGTGGATTTGTCTTGGATAGTTGTGTGTTCTTTCTCTACAATATCTAGGCTGTCTTCAATCCCCAATATTCGATCTTCTGCATGGTCTAACCTGTCTCAAAACTTTCTACTTTGTTTTTTATTTCTTTTCCTTCTAATTGGTCAGCTTTGATGGTTTCAAATTCTTTGTTGGAGCTTTGTTTTAGATCTTGTATGAATTTCTTTACCTTCTTAATTTGATGGTCAGTATTTATTCTCAAATTTGATTGGTTATGGATTCCTTGGACTCCAATTTCTTCTGTTGGGCTCCATTCACCATTGCATTTGGGGTCTCCCAGAATTCCTTCAGCTGTCTATTTATGAATTCCATGAAAGCCTCGATTGATCTTTTCTAGTCTCATCCCGCTCTCGCAATTCCTGTATTACTCTTTGATTAGCTTCCTCACGTCTTTTAAGGAGCTAGGGGCTGTTTATTTCTCATTATTGTTGATGTGACTTAAATAAATTTATCAGATTTTTCAAATAAAATAAAGAGATATTAAAAAAGACATATTTAATCACAAAATAAAGCTAAAATTTTGAGTGAATTTTTATTCTACTCCTGTTCTCAGTTATCTTCATATAACATTGAGATAAGCCAAGCATATGTGTAAATTGACACGTATCAAGCACACAGAATTCTGGAATCTTTGGGTTTTGATTCCTATATCAACTTCACCTAGCAAAGGAAATTATCACTTGTTTCATATCTTAAGTAATCTACTTAAAACAAGTTTTATTAATTTTATAAATAAATCTCAAAATCTATGGAATTGATGCATTCTATAAGTATTTGATGTCTTTTTTTATTTCCACTGAATTAATATTACATTTATTTTAGTTTCTTCAAATAAAATAATGACACACTTCAGGATAAAACATACCTGTTTTTGATTTTGGTTGCCAAAATGGAACTATTAAACATTTTGAAAATTTAATTTTCAATCCGAACCTTCAAATTTCACTAGGACTTTAATTGTGTTACTTACAACTTTAAAGTTAAAATAAAAGGCATTTTTAAATACAAAGCAAAATTATAAGTTATCACCTTATTCCCAGAATTGACTTTATGAGAAAATATAATTATATATATAATATATATATATATATATATATAATGATATACATACTGAAACAAAGTATGAGATATGGAAACAGAATACTCCTTTTTTGGTTTTGTGTTTGTTATTGTTGTTTATATTTTGTGGTGATTCTGTCTCCTTACTTTATGCATGTTATATCCGTTGTATGTCTTCAGGATGTGAGGTGGGCACAGAGCTTTAGGGAAAAGGGTGAAAAAATGCAGCAGTGGAGTTCATTGAACATTAATGAAAGTGAACTATTTAACATATGGGTGGGGACAGGAGGGAGGGACTCAGAACAAGTGAGAGAACTGAAGACATTTCATAAAAGGAAATGTACTCGTTACCTGACTCATGTAATTGCAATCCCTGTATAAATCACCTTAATGATAACAACAGAATAAATTTATTTTAGAAAAGCAATTAAAGCATTGTTTCTTAGAATGCTAGAAGTTTGTTTTGTTCACTGGTTTGAGCTGGTTGAGTCTATCACTGGAAGTAGCTACATTGACATTTATTGGGCGAATTTGTGAGCTACTAGTAGATAAAAGTCAATTATGATTGTTTGTATGGTTTTTGAGACTCTGATTAATTTATTTCTTTGATCGAATTTATATTATTTCTGTCTACTGGCTTTTGGATTGGCTTGTTCTTGTTTGTCAAGGACCTAGTGGTGCATCATTAGTGCTGATTCTAATTTGTTGATGTACATACTCAAAGCTATAAATTTTCCTCTGACTATTGCCTGTGCTGTTGTGTCCCAGAGGATATAGAATTTTGTGTGTTCACTTCCACTGAATTCCATAAACGTTGGAACTGACCTCCACATCTCTTAATATAAGTTTGTTCCAAGTCTTTCCATTTCCTCATGAATAATGGTGTGATATAATTCTTTTGGAATCCATAGAATTGCATGAAACTGAAGAGTTTCTTCATGGCAAAGGAAAATGTTAGCAAGATATATAGAAATAGAAAAGAATGGAAGAATATTTTTACTAGCTAAGCACCAGACAAGGATTTTCATAACTAACCCATATTGAGAGATCAAAAAATTTAAACCCAACAAAAATAAGCTCTCAAATAAACAACAATCTAATTAATATATTGGATAAAGGCTTAAAGAGAATTTCTTAGAAAAAGAAGTTAAATGACAAATAGATACCTCTCTCTTCATAAAAGAAAGGCAAATCCAAACAACGCTGTGATTCATCTCAACCCTGTTACAATGTCTTTTGTAAAAACGAACAATCACAGATACTGATAAGGATGTGGCCCAAAGGAAACTGTATTACACTGTTGGTGGAAATTAATCTTCATGCACTTTGGAAAACACTATGGAGGTGGCTCACAAAACTGAATCGAGACCTCCCTATGATACAGCAATTCAACTTTTGGGCATTTATCCAATAGAGCAGAAAGAAGGCCTCACTGGAGCTGCCAGCACAATCATGTTCAGTGTTGCATTATTTTCTGAAGCCAACTATGGAATCTGCCCAGATGCTTCTCATTGTAAAAAAGGATCAATAATTGTATGTGTGTGTATGAATTATATATACATAATTTTTGATCCCTATTTACAAGTATGTATATATGTATGTATGTGTATATATATGTATCTGTATAAATATATATACATACATAATCAAATTCTATTCATCCATCAAAAAGAATAATATTGCACCATTCTTAAGGAAAATGGAAAACTTAGAAATAATCATGTCAAGTGAAATTTACTGGACCCAGAGAAACTTAGGTGGCATGATTTTCCTCATTTCTGGTAGATAGAAAATGCCTATAATCATAAAAGTTAACACACTGCATGGTATGCAAGGAGGTACAAATGAAATATTTGAAGTGTCAGAGTCCATGGAGAGTGAAAATACTCTAATTCCCTTAATATATTAAGTCAAGGTCTAATAAAATATATACCAGTAAATGCGTACTACAAGAGAGGAAAGTGGGGGGGGGCAATGTGAGAAGGGTAAAAATTTGAAGTGGAAAAGGATAGAACCCAGGCAAGAATCCATTGCATACTTCCCAGAATTGAACTATACAAAGCAAGGGGTAGTGTGAAATGGGGGTGAAGATGTTGAAGTGGTAACGGAATTCCAGGTGCATTGTACACATAAACTGCTTTGTTAAATGGCAAGTAATTCCATACATAACATAATATTTAGATACCTAAAGACTGGGGTTAATTGGGAGGAGTGGATGAGAGTATTGAAAAGGGTGACATTGATCAAGATGCACTGTATGCATAAACTGTTTGAGCGAATGGCAAATCCTTTGTACAACAACTTAAAGATAATAAAAATGTTCAAAAAATAAATTATGATAGTTGAATAGAGAGTTGAACCACAATTCAATTCACATTTAAAAATATTTTTAACCTGGAGGTTTGGAGAATAAGATTCAAATAATAAAACAATATATGGTATATTCACATAGAGTTGATAAAACTATATTGGACTTAATATGTGCACAAAATAATTAAAATAACTGAAGTATTCATAAGTTACTTGTGAAATATTACTGTCCTACTTGTGATGTCATACTAGAAATATTTAAATAAATTGGAAAAAATATTCAAGGGATTTCTCTGTGTTCTTCTTATACCATGATAAAGACTCATACTAACCTCAATTAAATTTAATGATATCTAGGAAAAAAAAGTCAATTTTAAATGTTTACACTCAAAAACAGTGTGGGTCCAAGCTTGAGATGAAATGTACCTTGCTAATTAGAAGGCAGAGGTTTAAAAGACTGATATCCAGGGCCAGATCTGATAAAAAAAAAAATTCGTGAGAGATTACAAAACCAAAGAGAGCTAGATATGGTGTAATTTCCCTGTTATCTCACGTTTGTGTAAGCCATAGATAAGAAATTATTGTTCCAAGGAGGGAGGATTGACCAAAAAGTAGGACCTCAGCTGAAAAAAAAGTCTAATGTGGTCAGAGCCTTAGCAACTTCATGGACTAGTAGTGCCAAAGGAAAAAAGAAAAGAAGAAAACAGAAAAGGAAAGGAAAAGATAGAAAAGGGAAACTATTTCTTCTTCATTCTTGTAGTTTCATGTCATTGGATACAAGAATTGAGAGTATTGTGTTTACTGTCAGGATTCAGGCCTCTGTAATATGAAAGCATTTATTTCAAGGAATTATTTTATTATTACTATTTATTAACTTATTATTAGGCGTTCATGGAGATTGAACCCATGGCTTTGTATATATTAATCTAGTACTAAATCTACCCCAGCTCTCTTGTACATTTTTGGAAATTGTTTATGAATTCTTAAATTGATAGCACTCTACTTTTCATCTTATCTTTTCTCTCCCACCTTTTCCCTTATGTATTTTAGTTTATGAGATGAAAACTTTCCTAAATTTTATCTTCTAAACTTAAAACTTTGCTTTTGAGATTACAGGGAAGTAAGTTAATTTTGTGACATCAATGAAAATTATATACAGATATATGTATTTCTCATGTTAGATTGATTCTTAGAGTTGATTGCAACAAGCAACACTTTATGTGGTCATATGCACATAGCTATTGAGCCATTTTGATCCTCTCCTAAAAATAGCTTCCCTTGTTCTTGCTATGTAAATGCTTAGAGTGTTGTTAATCATGTCTAATTGTAATTATTTGTCCTTTACTATCTATTGGATTAATTTGTAGATTTATGGACATATCTAGTTATTACAAATGAGGAAAACCATGCAGCATATATTTAATTGGATCTGGCTAATTTCCAGTCTTTCCATTTCCTCAGGAATGATGTAATGCCATTCTTTCCAATGAAAGCACAGAATTCCATCAATGCAACAGAATTGAAGGCCCGAAAGGAAGCCACTCCTATAGGCACATAATCTTTGATAAGGAAGCCAGAATCACAGGATGGTAGGAAAACAGCCTCTTCACAAAAGTGTGCTGGTAGAATTGGCTGTACACAGAAAACTGTAGTTAGATTCTTATATATCCCCCTGCACCAGTATCGATTACAAATTGATCAAAGACCTCAATGTAAGTCCAGATACCTTTAGAATACTAAAGGAATAGTTAGGGGAAACAAGAGAGCTCCTTGGCACAGGTCAAAACTTCCAAAATAAGTCTGGATAAATGGAATTACATCAAACCAAATCAATCATTTGTCTGACTGAAAAACCATGGAAAAAAAAAGAGATAGTGTAGCACAGATTTATTAGGGAGCAAATATACAAATGGGAGCCTCAGCCAATTCTAAAGCTTTACTCCCTATTCTAACTAGGTTATTTATAGTGTGTTGACATGAATATAAGAGTTTTTTGGTGGAGATTAGAATGAAAGCAACTAAATCTAAGACAGAGATACCATGTGAAATGAGTTGAAGCAGGAGAAAAACGAGATTAAGGCAAGGGGCTGTAGTTCAAAGCCTTGGGTTGGTGCAGCTTAGTAAGGTTTAGATGCACATGGGGATGGGGGTAAAGCAGGAGTGGTTATAATCAAAAGCACTGGTCTGAAGCCTCAAAATAAGCATCCTTGTGTATGTGAACCAAACTGTTTCTATCATGAGGTTTTATTTAAATTAATAGGTACAATTTTAGATTTTTGCAGAGTGAGATGGTGCATAGTTACAGGCAATTTCTGCTATTTCAGGTAATCCAATCTACTCTTTCACAAGTTATCCAGGAGCCAGGTTTCAACACAAAAAGTACAATGAGATTATACAAATGAGACAGTGACTTTTCCCTCTCATGAATCAAAATCTTGTCAAATGACTTCTGTCTTCCATATGTTCACAAAACATTTCTCAGGATCTTTTCTACTATTTTGTCTTCATTACTGATTTTCATAGTACTTTTTTGTTGTTGTTGTCATGTGTATGGGTCATTTTTAGGGCTTGAAATCAATGTTTAATGGGCTCCCTTGAATGTTTTGCTCATGGCTGATGACACTCTATTCCTTGAGCCACTTCTTCACCTTCTCTTTCTTGCTGGACAATTGGAGATATGTTTTCACATTTTTGTCTATTTAGGCTGCCATTGAACCAAAATCTTCAGGCCTTAGACTCTGACTTTCTAGGATTCTACAAATGAACGGCTAACACCAAGCTTTACTTTACTGTTATTTTAATTATGAGGAAGAAGAAAGTGGAAGTGTATTTAGGTAAGTGTGCAATTTTCAAATATAAGTTTGAATCTACTTGATATAATATAACTTATCAAGTTTAACAGTGAAATAAATGAATTTTACACATTCCCACAGAAATATAATTATAAACAAAAGGCATAATTGTTTTCTTAAGGCAAGTAATGGAACCATAAATTTCTTTCACGTTACAACTCATGTTTTACATGAGTTTAGAAGACTTCCAAGACTAAAACTAAATATATCAATTGTATGCAACAAGAAGCAAAGTGATTATAGTTAAGAATAGATATTTTATCACAGCCAAAAGATAAGACTTTTAGAAGTCTCACAAAAACGAAATGTTACATAAAGAAATTAGTCGATGTGATATAGCTTGATCATTACACAACATATAAAAGAATGTGATTACCAATCCCCTTTTCATAAATGATTAAAAATAATTAGGTAGACAGGTGCCAATGTTTCATGCTTGTAACCATAGTTACTAAGGAGTCTGAGAGCTGAGAATCATGGTTCAAAACCAGCCTAGGCAGGAAAGTCCACGAGTCTCTTATCTCCAATGAGCCACCAGAAAACTGGCCGTGGCCCAAGTGGTAGAGCACTAGTGTTGATCGGAAGAGCTGAGGGACAGTGTCCAGGCCCAGATTTCAAGCCCCACGACTGACAACAATTAAAAATAAATAGTTAGAAATAAACAAATAATTTGACATAAACATTAAAACATATTCTAAAATTTTTAAAGTCATCAATAGATATACTAGTTTATATAAATGTAGAGAAGTGTTTTCTGGTTTTAGTTGTCATTGAATCAACTGTATAAATCAGACATTTCTCACTCAATTCATATTTGTATGTTTATGTACTAATATGCCACAAGTATAATGAACTGATTTGTGATAGGCAGTGCTGTTTTAGTAATCTCCCTTGGATTTCTAACGTTAACCCTTCTACCAAAATCGATATGCCCTCCAACCTTGTCAGAGATTTCATCTCATTGGAGCAGAAAAGTATATGATATATTCATTGTTTGCAACAACTGTAACATTTTATTGCATTTCACTTAGCTGAGGAACCAACACATTCAAGTCATCTTAACCATGCCAGTAATAGCAAGATGTCTTCTGAGTTTCTCGGTCTCTTAAGATATGAATTATACATCTATTTTTTTCCTGCCTAACATCCTATATCATAAGAAGATCTTTTTGTGTAACACTGTGTTCCTGATTAGAAGACGAGAATAAAGGCAATAATGAAGATATCCAAGGAAAATATATGAAAATAATTAAAAAAGCAATCGCAGACTTCCTGTTTTCACCGGTTTCAATGAGAATATGTGTTAAAGTATCACGTTTTGTTATCATTTAAAGAGCAACAATTAAACCTTAATTAGCAGTGAAGAAGGGAACAGAAAACATTGAAGACAGCTTGACCTTGAACAATCCAACATAAGCTTAATGGATTTATCTTGTTTTTCTATGTAGTTGCCAAAATAATAGAGAGCAACGTTGAAAGGCAGGAAAATACCTAAGTCAAAGGACTAAACTTTTTTCTATAAAATAATTGTGAGGGTCTGACTCTTTCAAAGTCAGGCTTGCAAAGAGAAAGTGTATTTGCTTTAGTGTGCATAATAAAAAAATATAAAAAATCCTTTGTTAATATTTTACATATCTTGCCTAGGACTTGTCATGTTGGAGAAAAGGAAAGGTAGGAAAATGCTGAAGATTGACATTCCCCAATATCATTCTTATTTATCAGCGATAGCAATGGGAGTAGCCTTGATTACTCTTAGTATCATGATTGTTTACATTTAGAAGCATTATTTGTTGCTGGGTTATAAGCTGCAAACCCTTGTGTCATTTCCTGACAGGAAATGACTTAGAAGAGTAGAAACTATTTTCTACCTATATCACAATCTACAGGTGTAGATTTTGTTTCCATTGTATCAGGAGATGCATTTTTGTTAACTTTTTTGCACTATCTAGTGATCCTATAACATCCTATACCAACCTAGGATTGCTGTATCTTTACTGGATTCTCAAATTTCTGTTGGAATGATAAGAAGGAAAGAAAATTGAGTTTCTGTTTCTGTTTTACTTTTTGTTATTATTTTAGAAAGTGTAACTCAAAATGGTGTAATTTATCTTTATAATATTAGGAGACAGATTTCATTTCCATATACTTACCCTAGCCTTTTACATAACTTTGGTACTTAGTGATCCCCAAATGTGAAAATAAAGATAGGGAGCTTCTTATTTAGATATTATTTAGAATTTCAAGACTTCATTAATGCAAGGCCGTTAGTATGTACATCACACATGTGTACAAGGCCGGTGGCAACTTTTTCTTATTCTCAGAAACAAGGACATGTGGTGTACCTGTAGTTGCATCAGGAAAAGGCTGTAGTTGAGTTGGTTTACTAAACCAAATGTACTGTAACAAATTTTTTTACTTTTAATTACATTTTTATTATCTTTTTTTATTTTTTATGGTGAAAATACTGTACAGAGGGGTTACATTTACTTGAGTAAGATAATGAGTACATTTCTTATCAAGCATTGTAGCCTCCTCCTTTATTTCCCCTTCCCATCCCTTCCCAGCCTTCCCCCTACCCCCCCCACCGAATCTCCCCCCCCCCATCAAAGTTGTAAAGTTCATTTTCGACATGTCAACTTGTACTTCTCATTGTTGCAACAGGTCCACCTGTATCCTTATTCAAACGACTTGTTTTTCCCCTTCCACTCCACTAATTATACTGACATCAAATAAAGTGAAAGCAGGGCTTATACTGTGGGGGAGGGACATACGAAGCAACAAAGAAATAATCTTATAAATGCATTAGAGGGCTGGGAAGTAGCTCAGTGGCAAAGCGCTTGCCTAGCAAGTGCAACGTCCTGGGTTCAATCCCCAGTACCAAACAAGAAAAGACAAAAATAAATGTGTTAGAAACAAATGCATGAAAGAAAAAAACATTTAAATACATATCTTAGGGTTCAATTTCCTAACATCACCTTATCTGACCTTTTCTGCTTGACTCATACATATACTTGATATTTCAAATGAGGGAAACCATGGGACCTATGATTCTTTGGGCTTGGCTTATTTCACTTAATATATATTTTTTCCAAGTCTTTCCATTTCCTAACAAATGGGGCAATGTCTTTCTTCCTGATGGAGGCAAAGAATTCCATTGTGTATATATACCACATTTTATTGATCCATTCATCTACTGAAGGGCATCTGGGTTGGTTCCATATCTTAGCTATAGTAAATAATGCTGCAATAAACATAGTTGTTCTGGTAGCTTTAGTATGGTCTTGTTTGTAAACATTTGGATAAATGCCCAAAAGTGGGATTGCTGGGTCATAGGGGAGCTCTATGTGGAGTCTTTTGAGGAACCTCCATACGACTTTCCAAAGTGGTTGAACAAGTTTACACTCCCACCAACAATGAAGGGAATAAAATTAACTCCCAAAAATCAATGACTTTTCTCTATGCCAACAACGAGAAAAGTGTGGCTGAAAGCACCATAAAATTTTTAGAGGAATTTTGTCTTCAGAAGTATATATAGATAAAGAGATAGATAGATTGATAGATATAGATATAGATATAGATATAAAGGTTACGTGTAGAAAGTCATACATTTTTAGAGGGAATTTTCATCAGCAATATTTTCATATATCTAAATGTATGTGTAGAATGATGTACATTATACTGAAACAAACATCTTAAACCATTATTAAAATTTAACAAAATACATCAATCTAAGTTCTGGTAACTCACACATATAATTCTAACTATTCTGGAGGCTGAGATCTTAGAATTGTTTTCAAAACTAGTCCAGACAGAAAATTAATTGTTACATTCTTATCTCAAATTAACCACTAAAAAACAGGAATTAGCTCTGTGCTTCAAGTAGTAGAGTGCTTTTCTTGGGCAGAAAAAGGCCTAGGGACAATGCCAAGGCTTTGCAAACAACAACCACAACAAATAATATATCACATTAATTTCGCAAAGCATCTTTTAAGTGCTGTGAACATTTCTTAGAAAAATGAATACCTTCCCTTGGAAAATGTATTCTAAAAAGTAGAGAATATTTATGTCTATGTTAAAGACATGACTAGTTTGTTTAAGATATTTACATAATGATTACAAATTAAGAATAATGATAGTTAATACATTGGGACTGGTCTTTTATTCTTTTTTATGATAGTAATAAAATGATATTTGTAATGACTATATAAAATTACTCTTGTTTGGTATTTGTATTATAATAAGTGATAAACATTTTTAAATGATTTCCATAGAAAGGATCATTTTCTTAATGGTATTAATACTTTTGTAATTTAGAAACAATTAAGAAAATTTTTCTGAGGCTGGTTTGCTATAAGACTATATTTGTTTCCTTGTTCTAGTTTTCATATGTTCGTAAAAATTAAAATTCCAAAAAGTCAATGGATGTTGCCATTTAGGAACATGTTCATAGACAAGAACATTGGAGTCCTTTAAGTGGAATTGTTTTATCTGATTTATTATTTTCACAAATAAATCAAAATGATTGTGTATTTTGTTTCATTTCACTACTATTGGTTCTTATCTCGAGAACACATTTTTCCTAGCAAAGTAGAATAAAGCAATTGGATAGAGCAAGTAACATATGTCTTTCATAAAATGCAGATGCATAGATTTGTGTCTTCTGTCATTAGATAAAAGTTTCTTCCAGAAAATATCAATTACTTATAAGCGATACATAATTCCTAGGTAATCCAGTCATCACAAACACTTGTTGACTGAGTTATCGTTGTATACATTCAAAATAAACAGAATCACATCTTTGTTTCAAAAACTGTAGTTGACACATTTTTAGCCAACATAGAAAACATCTTTCTAGGTATTATGATTTTGTGTGGAGTATTTTTAACAACAGTTTTTTTTGGTTGACATGTAATTCACATAAAATATATTATCTCGTTTTATTATATACATTTTAGAACTTTGGAATTGAAATGTAAAATCATAGGTTTTCCAAGCCTATTTTTCACAAATAGGCATTTCTTCACATAGAAATGCTGTAAACTTTAGAACAGACATTAAAATAGATATAATTCTTTTAGTTCCAAGTATATTTTAGATATGAGACCCTTGTCCATTGTATGGCTCGTGAAGATCTCCCAATCCGTGGGCTTTATATTGATCTTGCTACCTATGTTGTTTACCGTGCACAAGCTCTGCAATTTCATGCAATCCCATTTGTCCAACCTTTCATTGATTTGTTGTGTTTCTGGTCTCTATTAAGAAAATTTCAGCCTGTCCAACAAGACCTAGGGTTTCTCCTATTGCATCCTGTAATGTTTTCAGAATGTCTGCTTTGTCTCCGAGGTCTTTGATCCATTTAAAGATGATTCTGGTGCAGAGTGATATCTAAGGATCTAGCCTTAGTTTTCTACAAGTGAGTAACCAATTTTGCCAGCACCATTTACTGTAGAGGCTGTCTTTCTTCCATTTTAATTTTTTAACTCCCTTATCAAAGATTAGATTGCTAAGAGTTCCAGGAAGATGGCGGAGGAGAAGTTGGAGGCTAATCAAGCTCTCGCATAGAAAGCAGTTTTAGAGTACCAGTGACCAGTCCTAAGCCAGAGAATCACAACAAGTGTGCTATCACAGGACAGAGAGTTAGGCCAGAGAAGGAAAAGCCAGGCAAGGAGACAGACCTGAGCTCTTGCCAGCAGCCGCCACTGCCACGACGGCAACGGTGGCGGCAGTGGCCGAACCCGCCATACCTGAATCACAGAGAGTCCAGGACGAAGGAGTCAGACTCAGCGGGGCAGTGGATTCTAATCAACACCAGCAAGAACCGACAGGGAGCGGACATCTTCATCCTGCAGTTCACAGACCAGAGACGACCCAGGAACCAAGACGGAGTGAGTAGAAGCCTGACGTCCTCACTCTTTCTCAGGGAGCAGAGGAGGGAAGGCCACCCTTCCGCCTCCCCCAGTACCAGAGATCTCCATCTTGGATACCGACAAAGCTCAGTGGAGCTGCTAGCACCAACTCAGGCCTTGGAAGAAATCTAGAGTCACTTAGCAGGTCACAAAAACCTAAATTGACCTGCCAGACTCAGCTCCACCCAGGGAAAAGTCACCTAGCTCAGGCACCAGCCCCAGAAGTGGCTTTCTGCACTGGGTAATCAGAACCATAGGCTGCGCCTCCCTTTAGCAGCCTTGAAAATCAATTGAAATTCAGTAAACATAAACCCTGAGTGTGGCTCCAGTCTGGGCTCTGTGAGTTTCTCACAAACTAGTCCCTGGGAAAAGCTACTGTTTTCTGAAAGGCCTCAACACTACCCAGAACCTGGCCTCATCACTTCATCTCCAAACTTGAGGAAAGAGCCATCTCCCTCTTTTGTGATACTCAAAGCAGATCTCCCACCCATTGAACTAACCTGGGAGGAGGATCGCAAAATCCTGGGTAAAGCAGAGCATTTTTCTGCCTGTCCAAACAAACGGACTTAAGAAACCAACCAAGCCACAGGACCACAAGCAGACCAGAGACTCCAACAAGAGGCTGATTAGGGACACAAGGGAGATACAGGATTTTTCCCACCTTCCCAAAAAAATCAAAGAACTTTTTTTTTCTGCTTTTTCTTCTTCTTTTTTTTCCTTTTATAAATTTTCTTTTCTTTTGTAAAACTTTTTTTAATTTTTAACTTTTACCTTTTTTGAAAAAAAATTGTTTTCTAGTAACTTTTTTTTCCTCTTATAATTTTTATTTTAGGGATACATGGGTGTGTGCCTTTTTCTTTCTTTTTTTCTCTTGCTTTTTTTTTAAATTTCTTTTGTTTTTTGTTTAGCTCTACTGAACTTCTGATCTTTTTTCTTTCTTTCTAATCCTTTTCACCTTTGCTTCTCTTTCGTTCTTCTTTATGTGACCTAATTGTTCTGCACATCCTCAGATAAACCTGTAGTTGACTATTAGATCCTATCTCCCATTGTGTACACACATAATCCACAAATTTATTACTCAATTCAAAACTTCTGAGACTTAAATCCCTTAATAGCAGCACTACCTCTTTATACCTATATAATATTTTAGGTATTTTTATTTTTAAATTTTTCACATCTCCTTTATATCCTTCCCCTTCTCTCATTATATTCACGTTCTTTGAATAGTTTGTTCTCGTGTCTGCATAATATTT
This sequence comes from Dipodomys spectabilis, assembly GCF_019054845.1. Taxonomy (NCBI): domain Eukaryota; kingdom Metazoa; phylum Chordata; class Mammalia; order Rodentia; family Heteromyidae; genus Dipodomys; species Dipodomys spectabilis. The sequence continues at coordinate 186,199 of NW_024871310.1, read as the reverse complement.
GTAATTTTTACTTTTCTATTTTTTTCTGGTCTCTTTTTTTCCCTTTCTATTTCTTCTTTTCTCTCTCTCTCTACTTTCATCCTATCCAAACTATTTCCTGCTCTGAGATTAGGACTTAGTTAAGTTTACTTTCCCTGTACCTTCCCACATCACTCTATTCCTACTTTTTACCCACATTACTCCCTAAACTTAATAATTTCTGGTTTTCCAAATTCTTCTCTGCAGTTCGTAGCCCATTAATATATATCTGTTGAACAAGATTGGATCTGCAGACTATTGACTGTAGAAATTCTGACTTTGGTTGATGCTTGCCTTAAGATAGAGTTCTAGCACAAAACTGGTGTTATTTAAATCCCAAATGGGCAGAGTAAGCCGGAAAAACACAAGAAAAATGGCAAGTCCGGGGATCTCCACTCCCACTCAAGATAATCACGGACAGAACAGATAATGAATAATCCAGAGGAGAGTTCCCAAATAGCTCTACAAACACTGCTGGGAAATATGATAAACGAAAAGATTGAAAACATACAAAGGACTCTGTATGAGCATGATAGGGGAGAGAGGATGCAAACAAAAGGTCAATGCAGGAAGAGATTGAAAACCTACAAAGGACTCTGTATGAGCGTGATACGGAGAGAGAGGAGGCAATCCAAAGGTTTATACAGGAATATCATGAGCTTGAGGAAGCTACTCAAAAACGGATACAGGATTTGTGTGAGCAGCTTGAGAATACTCAAAGAGAAAGGCAGGAATGGCATGAAAAGGTTGAGAACACTCAAAGAGAACTACAGGAATGGCATGAATGGGAGGAAGCTAAGCAAACAGTAATACAGGAATTGAGAGAGCAGGATGAAAATACACAAAGATCACTAAAGGCATTCATGGGTTCCACTAACAAAGAGCTGAAGGAAGTCAGGGAGACCACAAAGGGAATGCTGAATGGAACCCTACAGAAGGAATGGGAGTCCAAGGAAACCATAACCAATCAACAAGGTGATTTGAGAATAAACACTGACCACCAAATTAAGAAAGAAAAGAAGTAAATACAAGATCTAAAACAAAGCTTCAACAAAGAATTTGAAGCTATCAAATCTGACCAATTAGAAGGAAAGAAATAAAAAACAAAGTAGAATGTCTTGACACAGGTTAGACCATGAAGAATATCGAATCTCGGGGATTGAAGACAGCCTAGATATTATAGAGAAAGAACATACAACCATCCAAGACAAGTCCAAGAAATATGATAGATCTATCCAACACTTGGAAGACAGCCTCAGATGAGCTAATCTAAGGATAATTGGTGTAGAAGAGCACCTAGAAACAGAATTGAATTGTCTACGAAATTTGTTTCACAGGATCCTAGCAGAGAACTTCCCAAACATGCAAAAAGGTAGGCCTATTCAGATACAAGAAGCTTTTAGAACTCCAAATAGATCAGAACAAAATAGGACATCCCACCGTCACATTATAATCCACACAGGATCAACTCAGACCAAGGAAAAGAGCCTTAAAGCTGTCAAGGAGAAAAGATTAATCACCTATAAAAGGAAACCAATTAGAATCACCTCAGATTTCTCAGCAGAGAAAATCAAAGCAAGAAGAGCCTGGAAGGATGTATGACATGCCCTAAAAACAAACAACTATCAACCAAGAATACTGTACCCAGCTAAACTCTCCTTCATAAATGAAGGCCAAATAGAAACCATCCATAGCAAAGAAAAATTGAAACAACACATATCCACCGAATCAGCCCTACAAAAGATTCTTATAGATGTCCTACTCATAGACAACTAACAAGACCACAATAAAGGCCAAGAAACTGCACCCAAACTGAGAATCCAAGAACCATAGGAAAAACCCAGTTTTTGCAGCCCCCCAAGAAGGTGGATAACATGGCAGGAACTCCCAAATACCTCTCAGTCCTATCTATCAACATTAACGGACTTAAATGTCCTATTAAGCGTCTTGGACTGTCTAGTTGGTTTAAAAAACAAGATCTTTCTATCTGCTGCCTTCAGGAGTCACATCTTGCCCATAAAAACAAACACATTTTCAATGTTAAATGCTGGAACAAAATCTACCAAGCAAACAGCCCCCATAAACAGGCAGGAGTTGCAATCGTAATATCAGATAAAATAGACTTCAAATTAAAATTCGTGGAAGAGATAAAGAAGGTCTCTACATACTAATTAAGGGATCTCTACTTCAGGAGGATATTACAATTCTAAATATCTATTTGCTAAACAATGGAGCACCCAAATTTATCCAAGAAACATTACTTTCCCTCAAATCCCACATAGATCCAAAGACATTAATTGTTGGGGATTTTAACACACCACTCTCCCCAATAGATAGATCAACTCGGAAAGAACTCAACAGAGAAACCATAGATATAAACAGCTGCATAGATCAACTAGTTTTAACATACATCTACCGAATATTTCACCTAGGAGCAACAGAACACATGTTTTTCTCAGCAGCACATGGAACATTTTCTAAAATAGACCACATTTTAGGCCACAAAGCAAACTTGTCCAAATTAAGAAACTTTAAAGTTATACCTTGCATTCTCTCTGACCACAAGGTAATAAAATTAGAACTCAACAACAAAAGCCACCAAAGAAAGTCTGGTAATAATGGAGGCTGAACAACACACTGCAGAATCACGAGTGGGTTATGGAAGAAATTAGAAAGGAAATTCAAATGTTAAAGCTATTCAACAAAATTGAGCACACAAATTACCAGCTCCTCTAGGACACAGCAAAGGCAGTACTCAGAGGCAAGTTTATAGCTCTGAGCTCCTACATCAACAAATTGGAGAGATCTGAAACCAACAATTTAATGACACATCTAAACCTCCTTGAAAAAGAGCAGTAAGATAAAACCCAGTCCAGTAGACAGAAAAAAATAATTAAAATTAAATCAATTAAAAGAATTAGAAACCAAAAAAACTATAGAAAGAATCAACAAAACAAAAAGTTGGTTCTTCGAAAAACTTAACAAAATTGACAGACCCTTAGCAAATCTTATCAGAAAAAGAAGAGAACACACCTAAATAAGTAAACTCAGAGATGGGAATGGAAACATCACCACGGAAACAACCAAGAATCAGAACATTATAAGGGAATACTTCTCAAAACTTTATGCTAATAAGTTTGAGAACTTGGCAGAAATGGACCTTTTCCTAGCAAATGTTGACATGCCAAAACTAAACCAAGATTAGTTAAACCACTTTAACAGGCCCATAACAAGCATTGAAATAGAAACTGCAATAAGAGACCTCCCAGCTAAGATAAGTCCAGGACCATATGGTTTTACAGCAGAATTTTACAAGGCCTTCAAAGCAGAGCTCACACCAATACTCCTCCAACTATTCAATGAAATTGAAAGAGAAAGTTCATTACCGAACACATTCTATGAAGAAATCATAACACTCATCCCAAAACCAGGCAGGGACTCATCAAAGAAAGAGAATTATAGACCAATTTCTTTGATGAACATTGATGCAAAACTTCTCAACAAAATTTTGGCCAATCGACTTCAACAATTCATCCAAAAAATCATAAAACACGATCAAACAGGGATTCAAAGCTGGTTCAATATATGCAAATCAATTAATATTATTCATCACATCAACAGTAGCAAGGATAAGAACCACATGCTTAACTCAATAGATGCAGAAAAAGCATTCGACAAGATCCAACACCCGTTTATGATGAAGGTTTTGGAAAAATTAGGAATCCATGAAACATTCCTCAATACAATAAAGGCTCTATATGACAAACCTACAGCCAGCATTATAATTAATGGTGAAAAACTAAAGCCATTTCCTCTTAACTCAGGAACAAGACAAGGATGTCCACTCTTTCCACTTCTCTTCAATGTAGTATTAGAATGCCTAGCTACAGCAATAAGAGAAGATGCAAACATAAAGAGTATCCAAATTGGAAAAGAAGAAATAAAACTCTCCCTTTTTGCAGATGACATGATCTTGTATTTAAAGAATCCCATAAATTCCACTCCCAAATTCCTCAAGCTGATTCAAAACTTTGGCAAAGTAGCAGGGTATAAAATTAACCCCACAAAATCAATGGTTTTTCTGTATGCCAAAAATGAGAAAAGTGTGGCTAAAATTAGGAAAGCAACCCCATTTGTAATAGCTCCACAAAAAATAAAATACCTCGGAATTAACTTAACCAAAGAAGTGAAGGACCTCTATGATGAAAAATTTTAAAAATTGAAAAAGGAAATCAAAACAGAACTTAGAAAATGCAAAACCTCCCATGCTCCTGGATTGGAAAGATAACATGGTGAAAATGGCAATACTTCCCAAGGCTATCTACAAATTCAATGTGATACCTATCAAAATTCCAACTTCATTCTTCAAGGAAATAGAAGAGGCAATCCAAAAATTCATATGGAACAATAAAAGACCCCGAATAGCAAAAATGCTCCTCAACGGAAAGAACACTGCTGGAGGAATATCAATATCAAATTTCAAACTCTAGTATAAAGCCATAGTAATCAAAACAGCTTGGTACTGGCACAAGAACAGACCTTAGGACCAATGGAATAGAATTGAAAACCCAGAAATGAACCTACAGACCTATAGCCATCTAATCTTCGATAAGGGAGCTAAAAAAATAGAATAGAAGAAAGACAGCCTCTTCAGTAAATAGTGCTGGCAAAATTGGTTAACTACTTGTAGAAAATTAAAACTAGATCCTTATATATCACCCTGCACCAGAATCAACTCCAATTGAATCAAAGACCTCGGAGTCAAAGCAGACACTCTGAAAACATTACAGATGGAATAGGAGAAACCCTAGGTCTCCTTTGCTCAGGAGGAAATTTTCTTAATAGTGACCCGGAAACACAACAAATCAAAGAAAAGTTTGACAAATGGGATTGCATGAAGTTGCAGAGCTTCTGCACGGCAAAGGACATAGCTAGCAAGATCAATAGAAAGCCCACGGATTGGGAGATCTTCACTAGCCATACAACGGACAAGGGTCTCATATCTAAAATATATTTGGAACTCACAAAATTAAATCCCCCAACAACAAATCCACAAAGAAACAACTGCCCAATAAATAAGTGGGCTAAAGTCTTAAAGAGAAACTTCTTTGAAGAAGAAAGGATAGCCTAGAGACACATGAAGAAATGCTCAACCTCCCCAGCCATAAAGGAAATGCAAATCAAAACAACATTGTGATACCACCTCACCCCAGTTAGAATGGCAAAAATCAAGAACTCTAATAACAACAGATGCTGGAGGGGATGTGGACAGAAGGGAACCTTACTTCATTGTTGGTGTGAGTGTAAACTTGTTCAACCACTTTGGAAAGCAGTACGGAAGTTTCTCAAAAGACTTCACATAGAGCTCCCCTATGACCCAGCAATCCCACTTTTGGGCATTTACCCAAATGTTTACCCACAAGACCACACTAAAACTACCAGCTCAACTATGTTTACTGCAGCATTATTTACCATAGCTAAGATATGGAGCCAACCAAGATTCCCCTCAGTAGATGAATGGATCAACAAAATGTGGTATATGTACACAATGGAATTCTATGCCTCCATCAGAAAGAATGACATTGCCCCATTTGTTAGGAAATGGAAAGACTTGGAAAAATTATATTAAGTGAAGTAAGCCAAGCCCAAAGAAACATAGGTCCCATGGTTTCCCTTATTTGCAATATCTAGTATATGTATGAGTCAAGCAGTTAAGGTCAGATAATGTGATGTTAGGAAAATGAACCCTTAGATATGTATTTAAATGTTTTTTTCTTTCATCTATTTGCTTCTAACGCATTTATAAGATTATTTCTTTGTTGCTTTGTATGTCCTTTCCCCACAGTATAACCCCTGCTTTCACTATATTTGATGTCGGTACAATTTGTGGAGGAGAAGAGAAAAAACAAGTCGTTTAAGGATAACTGTGGACCCGTTACAACAATGAGAAGTACAAGTGGTCATGTTGAAAACGAACTTTACAACTTTGGTGGGGGGAGAGATTGAAAGGGGGGTGGGGGGGATGCTGGGAAGGGACGTGAAGGGTAAACAAAGGAGGAGGCTGCAATGCTTGATAAGAAATGTACTCGTTATCTTGCCCATGTAATTGTAACCCCTCTGTACAGTATGTTCACAATAAAAAATAAAAATAAAAAAACCACAAACAGTGTAATAAAAAACT